>NW_027176307.1:8115865-8170865 GCF_023349555.1 Cebidichthys violaceus | reverse complement strand
ATTGACCAAATAACTGTGAACTTTTTTTGCAGTATCGGATTACATTGCCTCTCATTTATGATTGTTTAAGATCAAGCTATGTGCCCATTACTTACAAATGTTTCGGTTAATATCTTCATCCATTCTAACACTGTGCATAGCTATTAATATGACATATGGATGTGAATAATGTTCTCAGAATATGATGAAGCAAATGTTTTTTTTTTAATAAATCTGTTGTCTCTGTTGTGAATTAATATCCAAACTTTTGGCTCCAGATTGCACCATTAATTCATGAATTAATGGCGCAATCTGGAGCCAAAAGTTTGGTAGGATTATGCTCTACTTTACTCAAGGGAAAATAAAAATGGTAATTAATGGTAAGATAATCACAAAGCAGCGAAGCATTCCCAGCAACCACACAATATGATACATCGATTTACCTGAGAAGACACAAAAATAGTAATATGTAATAATAAAAACTAATATGTAATAATTCACAAACAATGTGTCATTTCACACGTGATTTAGAGTTAAGAATACCTAATGGGTGTTAATACACAGACATGTCAGCTACTGAGGTCCGCTGTATGTTAAGGAGCCAGTGTTTTTCTTCTGTTTTTAAGTACCTTATCAGAGTTAAATACTAATTGTGATAATGTAGTGATCATGATCCATAGTTCATGCTTTATCAAACATAACATATAGATCATAATTATTCAACCTGTTCTCATTCCCACCTGGCGTCGCTTTTAAAAAGCCCTGAGGTTTTTGGGTCACTAAAACTGGGTTCAGGCAACCACACTACTCGGTTTGGGTTAAATAAAGCCAATTGTTGTTGTCATGGACATTGTCATAGACTCTGCCGTGGATATTGTCATGGACATTGTTATGGACATTGTCACTGAAGGTGTCGCTCTTTCTACTACATCACCTGACTTCCGTCTTTGCTCTGAGCCTCTAATATTCCTGCAGATGGTTTAACATTGAAGTTAATTGAAAACCTGGTGCGTCTCATACAGACACTAAAAGGTGCCTTTTGCGTCGGTATCAGATGCTGAGGGGCGGGACAAAGCGTTATATGATGGTATATGATGAACTGGGAATGAGACCAGACTGAATCACTAATTACTTGTCATGATCCTGATATAACATACTATATCACGATGTTCTCAATTAACTTGAGAACATGTACTTGGGACTACCTTGTTGTCTTGCTTTTGACTAAACAGCAGTTAGTTCCTAATTGTATTGTTTTGTATATCAGTTGTAATTAATGGGATTTACACTTTTTAGATTCACAATGATTTTTGTTGAAACTTGTTGTAGAACTTATTTCATTAAATTATTAAAATGTAAATATCTCATTTAATAAAGTAAGCGATCATGTTTGTCAAATGGTACTCGCTTTCTTGCTGAGAATGAGAAGAAACTACTTTTATGTCTCTTTGTTATTCATGAAGCTACAGCTAGCTGCCAGTTAGCTTAAAGACTGAAAACGAGGGGAAACAGCTAGCCTGGTTCTGTCTAAAAGTAACAAAGTCTTTCTACTAGCACCTGTACAGCTCACTAATTAACATGTTGTATCTCGTTTGATAAATCTGAATGAAGAAGAAGTGTAAAAATTAAGATTTGTAGTTTAATAGACAACATCCAGGAAGTCATTGCGCCTTGCACCTGTGATTTACACCTGATCTTGAATTAAATATTCAATGCAGAAAAGGGTCATGGTGTAGTAAATACTGACTCCATATAGAAAAAAACCCTCTAACCTTTGTCTCTTACTTCACATTATTGTGTCGATACGCTAATTTCCTTGATTTCACATATTCTGGCACATGTTTGGAGTCTATTCCCTTCAGTGAAGCTGGATGCTGCCTCTTAGTCCCACCTCTGCTTCAGTGATAAACACAAGGCATGAGCACATCGGCTCAGAAATCTATAAGGCGAGTTCAGGTCACGTCTATATTTTTCTCTTTTCAACAGTCTGCCCTCTAGTGGCTGTTATGCAGGGCCTACAGGTAAAATTAATTATGAAAGGCTTCGCTCTGCACCTGCAGTAAACTGTTTCATTACAAGTGCACTGCTGTGTCTTGGGGTACACCAAGGCAATACACACCGACATGCAGAGGTGTAAAAGAGTGCAGTCGCTGATTTGACGAGTCACTCGTCATCACTTCTTCCCCTTCACCCCCCCTTCAATGCCCTCACCTATTCTTTACCAAATTTCAAAGTTTGAAATCAAACACACATAGTGAATAGACAAAATGGTAAATGGACTGTACTTGTATAGTCTTTTCTAGTCTTCAGACCAGTCAAAGCTCTTTAACGCTACATGTCATCATTCACCCATTCACACCCATTCATACACTGATGGCAGGGGCTACCATGCAAGGTACCACCTGCCCATCAGGACTAACACGTTCACACACCATAGGCACAGCTAAGGGAGCAATTTTGGTGTCTTGCCCGAGGACACATCGACATGTGACTAGCGGTGCCGGGGATCGAACCGCCGATCCTCCGATTGACGACCTTGCTCTCCATTGAGCAACAGTCGCCCACAAAATACGCAAAACCCACCTCTTACCCTGAGCTTACAGTGGACTATAATCAAGATCAATGTTTGTTTCTGATTGTTGCTGTCGGAATTCTGAGATGAAGCTGAGGAACAATGCTGGTTTTTGACAGCGAGGGAAACTCTGGTCGAGACACAGTGACATGGAGAAGGAAAGAGAGAATCAATGGATCATTTATTATGTCCAGTGCTTAATGAAAAGGCTCTACTGCAGATGAAATAAAGTGCTGCCAAAAGGAAGTCTTCAGAGGCCTTCTCTGCCTTTAGCTTGATGTCATGATCGGTTTAATACTCAGGCTGCTTGTCCTCCACTATTGATCGGCTGCTTAATGGCTTTTCTTGCACAAGCATCATTCAAACTGCACTTTATTGCTGTTGTTTTTCTTATTATCGATTCTTTCAGACACCACTTATCCATTCAGGTACTAAATTGCTATCTATCTATCTATCTATCTATCTATCTATCTATCTATCTATCTATCTATCTATCTATCTATCTATCTACATGTCTGTCTGTCTGTCTGTCTGTCTGTCTATCTATCTATCTATCTATCTATCTACATGTCTGTCTGTCTGTCTGTCTGTCTGTCTGTCTATCTATCTATCTATCTATCTATCTATCTATCTATCTACATGTCTGTCTGTCTGTCTGTCTGTCTGTCTGTCTGTCTGTCTGTCTATCTATCTATCTATCTATCTGTCTGTCTGTCTGTCTGTCTGTCTGTCTGTCTGTCTGTCTGTCTGTCTGTCTGTCTGTCTGTCTATCTATCTACATGTCTGTCTGTCTGTCCATCCATCTATCCATTGATATTTCCATCAATCCATCCAGCCATCTAGCCCTCTGTCTACCATCCATCTATTCATCCGTGACTTACAGTTATAAGATGAGGTCATACAGTATATGAATACATATGTCTGTCTGTTACCTGCATCGTGAGCCCATAAATCAGTAACGTAGTGGCTTCACTGGATCTCAGATGTTGTCTCTGTGGGAAAGCGGAGTGGAGCGACTCTGCGTTGCGTCCTCGTTAAAGCGCTCTCTGCGGTTTATGTGTCCGCCGCCACCGTGAACCGTGACCCGGATTTATAACACCTCATTACCGAGCCATCATAAAACCCTCATGTTTATAATATTAATGCCTGTGACTTATATTTAAATGTCATCTATATGTCGCAGTTGAAAGGTGTGTTAATGAGAAGGGGGAGGAGGGAGGGAGGCAGAGGGTGAGGTTGAAGGACAGACAGGCGGGGATGTCAGATTAGAGGAACACTGTGAGGGAATGAAAAATGAATTTCCCGTGACGTCTTTTATGCCTCCATCTTATTGTTCGTCACTTCATACTTGGCAATTTGTCATGAAAGCTGCTTGTCCCATGTGGCACATCTGCAATCACTTCATTATGAATATTTCTCCTTTAGCCACAGTTGCCACTGCCACTTTCTTTTGTTCCAGTTTGTGGGCGCTACTGATGATTCCTTGTTATGGTGATTAATAATTTGATGTACAGAATAACGCATGTGAGTCTATGTCTCACTTCAGATGGCATCTCACAGATACACTGATAATATCTGTCAGTGGAGGAGATAAAAAGAAAAAAAAAACGAGGGAGAGGGGGAGAGTCCCTCCCTCTGCTCCTCTCCTCAGGAGGTGACACACTTCCACATCAAAGCTGAATTGTAGCTTATTAGCGTGGCAGAGTGAGACCGGTGGTACGGTTCAAACACTCGTGCTCACTTTCAATTACACTTTTGGAGATAGATTCATTTTTATATCTAGGAGAAATTTGATCATCAAAGCAAACAAAGTGCCGCACGCTCTCCCTCCTCTCCGTCTGCAGTTTAGATGAGAGTTAGAGCCCCTGATTTGAGCCAAATGATCGCATTTCATCACTGCACATATAAATGCAATTCTTATCCACTGGGCTAAGGGGAATCTGATATTTTTGCAATGCTCCACATGAACAAGAACCTGGTTTTAATGATGAGGTCTTTGATAGCTTCCATGACAAACTGAAGTTTGCTGAAAGTTCGGATCAGATGGGCCTGATAGCCAGGAAACACAGCGGAAACCCATCAGACAAGTTGATTTCCTGAAGCAAAACAGGTAATATTTTCCAGATCCCTGGCAATAGATGTCATTTCAATAGTTTCAACAAAGATATGACCTCCAAATCGGACTTGACCGACAGGGATTGCATTCCCGATTTTGGATTCGAAACACACATCACTGATTGATCTCCTTCGCTCCCCTCTGCCACATTTGTTGCCAGTTGGTATCACCCATCCAAAATTCAGATTTGAGCAACAGAGCAGAGGCTGGGTTGTGCTGAGGAGTGATGAGATACAAGAGGCAGCAACCACCACAGTAAAGATGCATTTCAATAGAAGCAAACACAGCCCAAAGTATTCTAATCCATATTGTAATTACAATGGTTCAAATTACTGTGTAATGAGAACGTGGTTTTGTGACGAACCCACAGATAATCATCACTCAACTTTGCTGTTACTCTCCAGACGTTTTAACCTCTTTCAGCTCCTTGTTTTGGTTTTATGGCCTGTAACTTGTTTCGGTTCACTGCCACCGCTTTCATCAAACCACTTTCTATCAGCAGCAGCAGCAAGCAGCTGTTTTTACCTGTTCAGCACCAAACAGCAGAAAGACAAGACAAGACTAGTGACAAGCTGGTGAACATAGTGGAGCATTTAGCAGCTAAAGACAAATATTTGACAAAGAATTCGTCCAAACCAAAGGACAGTGATTACTGGACCTACTTTCAGTTCCAAATAAATGCTAATGTTTGTCTGCGTCTGGTGAAGGTGTAAATAGGGAATTGTTTGCTGAAATGTTAGCCATAGCATAGCATGCATGGCAAAGGAGTAGTGTTTCAGATTTAGTGGACTCTAGCAGTGATTTTGCAGATTGCAATCAACCTTAATGGGCTACTGTAGAAACACCGCGGTGCATTTCCATGAAAAGGACCTGCTTCCCATAGATATGAAGGGTTAATTCTAAGCTAACCAAAACACAAGCCCAGTCTCTTCAACAGTTGCCAATTGCATATTTACATCTAAGAGACATGAAGCAACATTTTGAGTTGTGTTTCTGGCTACCTAAGAGATGTTACGTTATAGTCACTCTTCTTTTAGCTTTGTTTTGGTCTCCACCAACTACTCAGGGGAATATCTGTCACTTTAGCTGCTGAATGCTTTCCTATGTTCAACAGCTAGTTGCTAACTTCTAATGTTTTTGCTTGGTACTGGGCAGGTAATGCTCGGTGAGTTTATCCGATTTTTTTATTTACTAATAACATCAAAGTTGGGTTTCTCTGTGGACCGTGTTTCTATAAGCTTTGTTCATAGTGACAGGATCCATTGTAAAATATTGATCAGTCAGGGCTCAACATTAACGATTGCCCACTTGTTGTAAACTCTGTGTTCAGACAAATGGAATACCTCATGCAGCTGTCTGATCCGATCTTTAGGGAACCGCCGCTGATCGCTATTGAACATTATTTAGCAAAAAAAATTGTAATCGGGAGATGGGCATAAATGCTTTTCTATTCAGTGATTGCCGATAATGCTACATCGAGAACAACACATCTGCGTTGAAATTAGCAGGAGGAGAGCTAGTTAACGTTGGCTGTTAGCAGCCGGTGGGGGCAGCACAGTCCTGGCTGGCTGGACATTGATGGAGGTTGCACTTGAGATGTTTTCACAGCAATATTTAATAAATATTAGAGAGGGACTTATGACCTGTTTCTCTTCCTAAATCTAGCACTAGGCAGCTTATAATACATTATTAAAACTACTGATTCCAAGCTTCTGTGGAAAGCAACCTGAGCTGGTTATTGTTGGAACAGTGCAAAAACAAACCAAGACAGTTTTGATGAGTTTTAGTTTGTTTCTATCGAGTTTGAATGAAGTGTGGTTTACAATGATCAGCAGATAAAATGACTGTTTCTGTCAATGGAGTCTTGTTGCTTTGAGGATGTTTTGTATGTTAAGAATTAGAACTGTGGCTGTGGATCAGTGGTAGAGCAGAGTCATCCTTCAATCAGAGGATCGGTGGTTCAAACCCTGGCTCCGTATGTCCATGTTGATGTACTCCTGTAGGCTGTTCCTGATGTATGTGAATCAGAATCAGCTTTATTGGCATGTTTGCGAACGCATACAAGGAATTTGACACAGTTTTTTACATTGCTCTCAATGTACACAGAAATTACAAATCAAACAAGGACAACATGAATGGGCATGAATGCTAATTTTGTTCTGATGGGCACCTTGCATTCCAGTGTATGAATGGGTGTGAATGATGACATGTAGTGTTAAAGCACTTTGAGTGGTCAGAAGATTAGAAAAGTGCTATACAAGTACAGTCCATTTACCATAAGAAAACCTGTTTACATTTGTATTTCTTAATAGAATTACATGTTCCATTTCGGACGATTGAATTTGGTTGATGTCAAGCCCTGTCAGTGTAGCTTTAAGTTTCTTTCACAATTGGCTTCAACGCTCAGTCGTGGTGGTTGCCACTTGGATGAACCCTAGTCTTTCACTCAAAGTTATTGTACAGTGATTTTCTCCTCTCAGTCTGGCGTTGAGATCCAAAAATCTCCCACAGTGACTGCATCACTACAGTCACTGTGTATATATATATATATATATATATATATATATATATATATACACACATTCCTATACAGCCTTCCAACTGCTTATCACATTTAGATGGAAATGAGACAGGAACATGTAGCGTTTCACCCTTTACCTCACTAAAGTTTGACAAACAATATGTTTTCTCAAGCGGTGTCTGTTTGAATATATATGTGTGTGTGTGTGTGTGTTAGGAGGACAGAAAAATATTCCTTTAACCATCTTTCGTTCACACACTGTTTTTCATTTGATTTTCATTAAGACTCAAGTTAGCCCCAGTCAGTGTTTATTGGCTAGAGTCCAGACAGACCTCAGTCAGAGCTGACTGTGTTCAGTACTGAGAGGACGAGACGGCATGTGTGTTTGCTGTTGCTTGTTGAAACTCAACAGTGTGTTTCTGTTTATTCCCGAGACGATGTGGCCCTTTGCTTATCCCCAAGACGCAGCGGCCCTGCGTGTTGCTGTTGTTTCGGCCCCGCAAGGTGTCTGTGTTGGTGTCTTCGTGTTTTCCAGCGATAAAGCAGCCCTGCCTGGTGGTCCTGTTATGCAGAGCTGGGCAGGCGCCTGAACAACCAGAGGACGAATGGGCTGTGAAGTTCTCGTGTCAGCACAGACACACACCTACAGTCTCCAGAGGGGCTCTTTGCGTGATTGCTACCGGCGTTATTTTGTTCCCTTTGATAAAAAACCTTTGTCACCTGACGGCCATTTGCAACTTCACTCCCTTTTCTTTTCTTTTAGGAATATCTTGATTCAAACAGGGAGGCATATTTAGTTGGAGCACACATGCATGTCTTTTGTAGAACTGGATTATTTTGGAGAAGCTGAATTTTTTTTGTGAAGTGGTAAATCATGAATTAAAGATGAGGCTGGAGTTTTGCTATCGCGGTGCTGGCGCTGAATAACAAAAAGCTGGCTCACTTCACATTTCTACAAATGCCATTCACATCACATCCCACTGCATTTTACAAAAGAAAGCACACCCTACTTTAGGCCTGTGTCTATATTGTTGAGAACCCAGTGTAAATAGAACAATGGGGCCAATCTATACCATAAGAAGCAAACTTTCCATCACTTGCTGTTGTTGTCATGGCAACCGTGACCAGTAGCATACCAATCTGCTCCGTAGAAGGAGAGGGAAACAGACCATAAACCTAATTAAAGACAAAAAACGACGGGCAAGGCGAAAATAAAAAGGGGCTTCGCATACAGTCTCCACCCCCCCCCCCCCCCCCTACATCCCTGCATCTTAATGTGCAACTGTAAAGCACAACCAGAGAGTAATTCTAAACTTAACGCGTCAACAGAGGGCGCGTGTGGGAGAATATTTCATGGATAATTGAGCTGGTGTGATGCCGGGCAGTGTCATCATCGTCGAGGGGGAGATAGGCGAAGGGCTCCGGAGGACAACAATCAGAGAGGCTTAACACGCTCTCACTGGCTTCTCACATCGGTGTGATTAACATGAGTCGGTGGAAGCCCTGATCCTTTCAAGGAAAGACGAGTGCAATACAGGGAAGCACTTCTCTAAATATCGGGGCATGCTTTTTAAAACCTTTAATAAGATTAATCAGTGTGGTATTAGGTCTCTCATCCTGTTCAAATTGCAGTTGTCTTGTTTACTGCCACCACCTAAAAATGTCCTTTTTTCTGTTACACCTGCTCAAAAATGCAAATTCAGCTGAGCACTTCTTCAAATGCAAATGATATCCGGTGTAGTGTCCTGCGTAGTTTTGTGAGCAGACAGTTTTTAGAATCTGAGTCAAGTGAATAAAAAGTTAGTGTCGCTATTATAGCTTGGCTATCAAAAACAGCAGGTTTCACGCGAATGTTGATTCTGTCTGACACTCGGGTCTGCGGTGTTTTAACTTTACCTTCTATCAGCTCAGCTCACTTGCAACTTTGACCAAAGCGGTGCCAATAATGGAATAGCATGAATTTACCACTGTTATGGTTGTAGTCTGAGTTAAGTGACATTATATTCTTATTAAGAAAAACAAAGCAGAGAAAGCAGAAAATGTCGGAAGGGATACGACCTGCACCCTCACATACTAAATCCAAAGTAGGCTCTGGTAAACACTAAACATTCAGTAAAGTATGGAAAAGCAGAGCTAGATGTGGCTAAAGGTAAGGTAACGGTATCCATAACGTTAATACAACCAACATGAGGGCCCAAAGTGCTGGACTGCAGTCAAGCCAGCCATCACTTGCATCTCCATGGTCAAATCAGCTGAGGCTACAACTCTAGTGCACTATACTAACATTCATGGTGAATACAGTCAAAAACGGCACAGATGGACCTGACCATAGATGTATAAAGAGATCGACAGAGTGACAGACTTGGCAAAGCTAGCGGAAGGATAGCTTCTGTGTGCCCATTTAGCAGGATGCAAAATGTTAAGGATGTTTTCAAACCTTCACACTAAGTGAACTCCGGGGGATTATGAGATTATGAGTGAGTATGCTGATCAGCCATACTTATTCATCATTGACCATGATGATCAACTTGGCTTTTTTAATCTAGGAATGCGTTGAAATGGTAAGTTTTGCTGCTTAGATTTAAAAACGCTATTCCTGCTGGTTAAGGAGTGATGGGTGGGTGATGTCACGGAGGGCCTACTCATAGAATGCACGGACTTTACCAATTCTCACTCCAAATTAAATAATAATAAAATAACTCCAACATTTTTTCTGTAGAAACGTTTTAAAAATGTAAGCACTGTCACTTAACTATGACTAGCCCGAAATCCACAAAACCAGCCAGAAAATAAAGAAAATCTGAAAGTATTGCATGAAAGTCTAGAGAGCAAAGCCAGAAAGTTGTTGTGTGCGTGTGTGTGTGTGTGTGTGTGTGTATGTGTGTGTGTATATGTGTGTGTGTGTAGGTGTGTGTGTGTAGCCTTGCTGATTGCCATCCATCTTCATTTTTGCACAAATTATTTTCTTTGGAATGAATTTAACTCGGTGGGTTGTAATTGGCTTACAGTCCCTTTTTGGTATTGGAGTTTTTGTTTTGACTGATTAACCTCATATTATATGATAATGAGACATCTTTTTGCAATTTGTAGGCTTCATGTTTAGATTCATGTTTGGGGCACCTCTGATCTGGCTTTAGATTTTCTTTACTGAAGATTTAACTACAGGGATTGTGTCATTGTACATTATCAGTCTACACAAAGTGATGCGTGATAAGGTGAACAATTAAAAACAATATACAATAGTTTGCTATATAAATGAGGGACAGATGGTGTATGACAAAGCACAATGAATGAAAATAAAATATCATTCAAACAAGAAAAATAGAAAAAAAAATACATGACAAGAACAATAATCACAAGGCAGGAATAATGTCTTCAAGTTTACTTTATCTACTCCTCTGGGTAAGAAGAGTTTATTTTGTGAAAGCAGAACTTTTATTTGCTGCACATTGGCTTCTCTAGAACCAAAACTAGAAACATTATTGATAATGAATTAGTGTTTGTTCCAGCGCTGTGATCACCATTGACAGTGACTGATCTTCTGACTGTAGATACACTGATAGGTCTGCAGAAGGAACACATGTTTTTCTGTATCCAGAGGAGAGCAGACAGGCTTTTATGAGTGAGGAGGTGAGAAACGCTTACGTTTTTAAGCATGGATAATATCTCTGAGCTTTGGGAGGGAATCAATGCCAATCCCCCAATTTGCTTACAAGGATTTGTTTCCACTGGATGCCTTGTACCTTTAAATACCCCAGGATGTGATTTTAAAGGGGATCCTTGACATTTTGATTTATTTCTTGTTGGCTAAAGGCTGCACACTTTCTCTACTGTGAGAATGCATGCATTGGCCCTTGAGTTTCTCTGTAATGTCTTTTTGAACCACACTCTTTATTTCCTACAGCCTGAGTGCCCACTGAGAATCGGCCGATATGTGAACCGTCGACAAGCTGAGAAAAAGTTGACCGTGGCTGAAATGTTCATGCTCTTCGTCTGTCATCAGTCAGACAAAGTTCTGTTCTCCCATGTTTCCCTCGTGATGTGATTTTTATGGACAATAGTTTTGCCTGGCAGGGTGCAAAATAAATGACAGGTTGATTACAGCCATTCAAAGTGTCCCAGTTTTCTGAAACCATTAATGAAAGAGTGCAGAGTTTAACCTCTAGCTATGAAACATTTCAGAGAACAACTGCATTCATCACCGGGGTCAATGGTGAGCACTGCCGCAATTTAAGACTTGTCGGTTCATTTTCAGTGAGGTCTGTAATTAATGGCTCACTTGATAGCCTGTGTTGCATTACATACCTATAAAGAGATTAAAGGGTCAGTTCACAAATTACAAACAGTATTTTCTCAGTGGAAATACTTTTTTACTTTTGAAGCTCTGTACACCATTAAATGACAAAATCACACCACTGTATTGGGCTTGATGTCAGAAATCTCAGTCAAGGATATCCGAAAATCTGGACATTACTAGTGGTAATTATGGAAATGTGTGGAAAGCGACCCGTTAAAGTTATAGTTTGATATATGCTTTTTTGCCAATAGTTAACTGAAAAAATTAACACCACTCTCATGCCTGTATGCTAAATATGAAGCAAGAGAAAGGAGACTATTAGCCTAGCTTAGCATAAAGACTGGAAGCTGGGGTAACCAGCTAGGTTGGTCCTTTTAAAAAATCTGCCTACATGTATCATGCTTGTTAAATCCGTAGAAAAAAGTGTAAAAATGGTTTCTGCATATAGCATTTGCAAAATTGCAATTTTTAGAAATTGAAGAAGAGAGTTTCTCAAGTTGTGAATGCAATCAGCAGAAATAAAAAGCTAACGTCAGGCCATAAACAAACTCCACCACGGTCGAGTGGCTGTGATGATGTTTTGTAGTCTCAAAAACAGCAACCGCCTTTTGACACTTAAAAGCTTCTCAATCAACCAGAGGGGTATTTAGTGTATTTTCATGTCGTAGAACTAAACGTTACATTTTCTTCAGCTTGTGTACACCACAGATCTGATTTCAGGCATCTAACCACTAACACATTCAAAAAAGCACATTGACTTTGAGACGAGAGACCTAGAAGTTCGGAAAGGTTGATTCATTTCCAGGTTTTAGGACCCAATCCTGCTCCACTATAGACTAAAATGGTGTCACTTGAACCTAACATAAACCAAGCGGCAGGCGATCAGCTTATATTAGCCTAAAGACTGAAAGCAGTGTGTCTCTCCGTCTCTGTCCGACACATTCAGGATAAGTTATAAGGGAAGAATGCTGGAGATGGAGAGAATGCTGGTGATGCTGGAGATCACCCAGAATTGCTGAGGGAGCCATCACTGTGAATGCTTCTGTCTTTTTTGTCACTTGGTTCATGATAAGACACTGGATTGTGGCAAGGACCGGAAAGGGTGACTTTCTCCTTTTCAGGTTTCATAAGGAAAGGTCTTGGACCCTCACTACCTGAGGAGCTCCACTTCAAAGAAACTCAATTTTCACTTTAAAAGGCAGACTGAGCTGCCACCATCTCTCATCGCCCTTCCCTCTCCTGCCTTTTCTCCTCTGTTCTCCTCCTGCGTCCACCGAGTTGTTTCCCAAGACTGGACGAAGGACGATTACACAAATCTGTCACCCAGGAAATCTCAACACTTTATTTCCTCTCAGACAAAGAGCCAGTGATAGGTGATGAGTTTGTAGCTGCTGGGGGATTTGACAGACTCTGGGGGAATAATAAAGCAATTTCAGCCTGCCAGAAAAGTCGGAGGATGGAGAGGGAAAAACACACACGAGGAGATATAAATCACTCGTGTGATAGCTACAGTTTTTCAGCGGAGAAATGAGACAGTTAAATTGTACAGAGGGATGAGTGGCTTGACCAGAGCGTAACTGTGGTGTCGAAAATTACACAGTGGGCCAAATAAAGATGAATTGTAAAAGGGTGAACAGGTTTTATTTGAGGGGGGAGGGGTTTAACAACCTGTACTGGTATTATTTTTATTTCCACCAACTAACACATCATAAAGTGACATAAAAATGTATAGACTGTACATGAAATTAAAAGAATATAGGAAATTCTATTATATAGTGTATTTCATTCTATAAAGTATATACCCTTTATTTTGAATTGTTTAATACAAGTTTAAATGACATAAGCTTCGCAGACAGCTCAATATATATTTAGGAACAGTAAATATGTAGAATACATAATAAATTAAAATATATTGAAAACTGAAAATATAAAAGTTTCCTCTAAACCAGCGTTCTAGTAACATTTAACCATACTTCCAGCAAGGCATTAAATACAACAAATGTTTAATAGTGCTTCACAGTTTGAACACATAATCAACACATAAATCCCATGACGCTGGTTACTGAACACATTTCACTTGCAATGGGAAATGTTCCTTGGTCCATTTAAGTTCATCTATGTTCTTTTGTTGTTGTAAGTTGAGCTAATTTGGGCAGTATCAGGTCAGTTTCAGTTCCGAAGTTCCCTTAGGTTTGTCAAATAGTCAAATACAACGATGTTAACTTTACCGGTCCTACCACACTGGTGAAGTGATGGTAATGAAGGAGTGGGTGTTCTGCTCCTCGGTGCAATAAGTAATCTTAGGAGGAGGTGATCAAGTTCAAGGTTGGCTCCTTCGCAAAGTACGATACAAAATATGGGCCTTTCCAAGGAATCTCAAAACCTAGCCACAGCACTGCCAGGGATTAACTCCTGATGCACAGGTCCTCCAATCACCGCTTTCATTTCACATACGTGTTGTCTCAAGCTCTGCCTAGAGACCAGGAGCTTATTTTTCCTCTCCAATAATGAATTGTTGTTTGTCTGACCGAGCCAAAAAGAAACAAATCTGTGTGACATTGCTCTGACAGACGCATTGTTTAGCAAACAAAAAATAATATTGGAAAGAAAATAATCTTACAGAGCCAAATTTACTGGGTTACATGTGGGGTTATTAATCATTTAATATGTTTAACATACAAATAAATAATACAATTATTGTTTTATTTTTTTAAAGGTTCTCTATAAGGAATTAAGGGCATATGTAGTGCCTCCACACGGGGTAACACTTTATTTTAAGGTACATCTATTCACCATTAATTAGTTGCTTATTAACATGCAAATTAGTAACATATTGGCTCTTAATTAGTCATTATTAAGTACTTATTAATGCCTTATTCTGCATGGCCTTATTATACAACCAGTAAGCCATTAACTAAGAGTCTTCCCTCAATAACCTCAGAATTATTGCTTATTAGTACTAAGTAAGGAAGTTGTTGTATATGAATTACGATCTCAATATGTTTTGCTTAGTATGGACTTTATAAGGTGGTAGTACCCCAAGAATAGTTATTCTCCCTTAATACCACTTAATGAATATGGTCTGTTCTTACATAACAAAACACAAAACTACAAATGTTAATAGTGTCCAAATAACTCTAAATTAAGTCTTTGTTACTTAGAATATGTTCCCCATACTAAAGTGACATCTTGATCATTACTAATTCACTAATAGTTGAACACTTATTAACCAACACATGCTCCCTAATCTAAAGTTGCCTCCTTTTCACAATTAGTTAATATATTATAGCCCATAACTACTGCAATAAACAAGTGATGGGTTACACCTTTGAAAAAATGGATCTATCTATAGGTTCCCTCTCATTCAGTGGTAGAATAACAAAGACAGCACAAGTACAAATACCTCATTTATTAAACCACTGGTTCAGGTTTTCCCAAGGCTGACAACAAATACTGCTCGAACAGGTAATGGGGTCTTCCTGAAATTTCAAACACTGACAACTGTATCAGTGTATGTAAATATGTCATACAATATGATATCAAATGTATAAGCAGGTCATACTGTATGATAATACAGGTACTCTATTGTTGAAAAACACTGCACAATATAAAGTACAAAAATACAAAAAATTTAAATCTAAAAAATATAAAACCTGCACAGCTCAACATGACTTGTCAAAGGTTAGAACAAATGTACTGAACTGTACAAACATTGCACTTCCACAGCCTAAACTTGCTCTATAATTACTGCATCAGGTGATTTATTCCCCTGTGCACAAATATTTCACTTTTCTAATACAATATAACAGAATTTGAACTGAACAAAGAAGCTCACTTGAATTTTAATACTTTAACAAGGGAAGGAGTTGGCATTTGGCCTTCATGTCCATGATAATAGCCTTTTCTCAGAGGTAACAGTACATTTAGTGTGTCAAAACTTTTGAGTGGTAGTATAAATATCAACTTGATATCTTTATCTACATTTCAGACAGGTTTCATACTGGATATTTTTTCCTAATGTCATGCAAAAGCATTCCAAGTGTTCCGTTATTGTGATGGTTTCCACGCCAATAAGTCCACTCAATTACATCTAAGTGATCCCTCAACAGTTTTTGTGTGCGGTTCCCTCTTTGTCTCCAGATAGTTGACTTGCAAATACCCCAAAATCTCTCCAGGTTTTGTGTATGTGCACCTGTAACAGGGTCAACAAAAAAATCTTGATGGTTGACAGTCAGGTGATTGTAACCTTCATCCTGAAGACGGCGGTAAGATCTCCACCCATCTGAAATGACGGAGCTTCCACGACGAACGTGCTTCTTTATTAGAGGCAAGAGATGCCTGGCTGAATGGTGATGCACAATCTTAAGAATGGGATCACAATCTTAAGAATGTCATCCTTAATCCCTAGCATTCCGAACACCCAGGAACTCCTGTTGCTTGCCCGTCCTCTGTTGTACTGAAATTCACAAGACTTAAAATACTTAAAAATGAGGACAATGATTCTGCAATAATGGTGGGAAATGGGAGAGAATAAATCATAAGTCAAAAATTCAAAAGTTCTCTTTAGCTTTGGAGTAGTGGTGCATGTTTACAAATATTGAACTGTTCTGGGGTGTAGGAATAATGTAGTTTCTTAAAACCGACATTCCCCTCGATTGCATCAATGAACTACAATGTATCTTATTCCATAATGCAGTAGTTACTTCTCGAGATACAGGAGATACACCTCCAAGCACCTCAGGCAAAAACAGGTTTATATTGTATATTGTCTCTGTACCTTTCTTTTATGGCCAAATTTGCTTTCATCTATCATAACAAGCTCTGCTCTTTGTCCAACCGTCTGCTTGCCTCCTCTTCTCATTCTTTTCATTCCTGATTTGCAAACTCTCCGCAGCTTGTCTGCAAGTTTACTCAGAGTTGCAGAACTCCGAGTAATTCCTTCCTGCAGCATGTCCACTTGCCTCAGTCGAAGGCCTTGGGCAAATCTGTAATAGATCAACCAGATAAATATTTCAATGACACAATTTAGAAGTGGGTGGTTAAAACCAATTTCTTAAGTTGTCATTAGTCTTTTTATAACCATAATTATAACCAGGGTGCGATTTGTGAAAAAACCAGAGGGGGGGATAATTTTGAGAAACATTTTATTCAGAAAAATTACCACACAACAGTGTGAAAACATGAAAACTGTTGATTCTTGTGTAGATAAACCTTACACTTAGGCTACATAACGTAGGTGGTAGGCCTATTTTGAACGTGAACGTAACCACTGCATTTGCAGAAATATTTTCTCAAAATATTGTTTTTAAATTTGCCAAATAAAAATAAAATTTTAATTCTTTCCCGATATCAGTTCAACAGAAAACATGAACTACCACAATGTGCTGTCAAGATGTTTTTGTTTTTGTTTTTAAATGGTTAATCGGGTAGACTATAGGTCAGACTATGAAAACAGTCTGCTCTGATGACTCACTTCACCCTCTCGCCATTTAGCGAAGCGACCCGGCTCAATGCAGCCCCCAACCATAGTTTCGGGGGGCGAGGGATTAGCAAGTGATCCCGCGGCCTGGGAGCTCTCCTCAGCCAGGGAGATGCTGCTGTCCACCATCCGATCAGCAATGTCAGATCTTGTTTCATCTTCTGTTATATTTTTCTCTCTGAATTTTTTGTTGTGGTCCTGTAAAATGTGACGATATGCTGCTCTGGATTCTTTTAATTTTTTTCTCCATTTGATTTAAGCTTTTGTTTTGGCGTGGATGACGCAGACAGGAAGTTGGACTTGTGAAACGCAAGCAAATCCGGTTGGTTTTCAAAATAAAACTGCTTCCTGCGAGCGCAACGCCTCTGACTCGCTCCCGGTAGATCAAAATCACAGCACAATCAAAATGAACACGGACCCTTTGTATTTTGGTTGTTAATAATTACGATGTAAAAAGTGAAATACTTTGGGTGGGGGGGATAAATTTTGTCCCCACCGAGGATAAAAATAATTCAGCAGAGGGTAGGACGTGTAAACCAGAGGGGGGGAAATCCCCACCATCCCCACCGGCAAATCGCACCCTGATTATAACCATAATTTCTCATTTGCAGTCCCATTTGCAGACACAGCAGATACTCATAGCCTGAATATAAGAGTGTATTTAACCTGAAACAACAAATCTCAAAAAGCAAAGTAGGGTGAAGAACATTCCCTATATGAGGGGAGGAATGGAATAAAACCCCAAAACAAATTAAATCTGCTGTATCTTTGAAGAGTTTAAAGAAAAAAACTAAAAATGGATACTGAGTAAATTAGCACAGTGAAGTGTCTGTTTAAAAAAGTTAAGTTCTTTTGAGACAATTTCCAGGAACCACCTAAAACCTAAAAATCCACAAGACCTTTGTACTACATTGGACTCTTCGCAACCCAGCACTTATACAATTACACATACTTGATAAATTCGACTGATATTCAGAATTCTTCCTATATACTGTATAAACTCATGTCTCGTAAGCATTGGCTCTTATAGGACCCATCCCAACCAACAGTATAGTGAGAACATTGAAAGAAAACATTATGGTCCGAGTTAGAGTTTGTCTTTGATGGCTTTTGTTATTATACAATGTAAAACCACGCACCTGTAGATGTAATGCATCCACGTATGCAGTCGAAGGTGCGATTTCTCAAATATGGAGCCACTTCGGATGGACCTTGATACCGTTTTCCCTTTGTGACAGGAATCTCGGCAAATCCTGATGATTAAATCCAAAGGTTAATTTATAAAAATAAAAACCCATGATACTGTACTGATTTCACTAAATAAAAAATGTAACATAAATGAAGATGAAGAGGGGGACATAGATATTTACGTATAGGTGTTGAAACAGCTAAGATTGGGATTGGACAAGGTGCACTTGTACTCTTAGTAGCCCTTGTGATTCCCTCCCCCCATGCAATCTCAAAGCACAACAGAACAGTCCCATTTCTAGGCCTACATGACAAGTAATATCTACAACTGTTACACCTTAAATCGGGTTAGACATTTGAGTAAATTTAGCTGTGTCTACTCTACTCTACTTGTCACTGTGCCACAGCATGAAAAGGGTGATATCAATCAATTAATCCCTGTGCATGTACAAGTTTAAAGTCAAGCTGATTGAATAATAATAAATAGGTGAACAATATGACCAGGAACGTGATCTAAAACTGTAAAAAAAAAAAAAGAAAAAAAAAAAGGCATTTTTCATTTCAGATGTTGTACACATGTAGAACTTTGTGGAAACATGAGCACCCCTATCTCTACCAAATAAACAGTAGCTTACTTAAAAATTTGCAGCTGTGTGTGATTTGTATTGTGACTTTGTAGATGTGACTTATATATATTTTGTGTGTACACCACTCATAGCTCCTGTATTAAAAACATTGTCGTAAAATATAGGATTTGGCACTGAATTCTAGCAGATCTTGGATGGCTGCATGCTGCACACTCCCCTTTGCTTACACACAGAAAATTAATAAATAAGGCACACGTCTAGTTGTTCTACTCACCATGCTGCCTCCTTTTTGTCGTAGGTCCGTTTCAACTTCATAACATGAGAGCAAGAGGGGCATTTCATCCATTTTCGAAGTAGGCCTTCTCTCATTAACCATCTGGTGAATTTGTAGTTTTCTTTGGGGCACTGTCTAAAATGTATTCGACTCAAAAACTCGTAACCCAACATCTTCTTCTGATAATTTCATTTTTTTTTTTATCTCATACCATGTCGATTTTTTTTTTTTCCTATTATATATGAAATGGGTTTCAACCTCGCAGTCCTGCTTCAAAAAAGGCGCAAAGTGACCCACTTTGTAGAGTAATGACTGACATAAGAATCTACCAATCCGTAGCCGTGCTCCTCCGATGTGTTGCTCTCATCCAATCATTGACTGTTACTCTGCCGTCATGTGACATCCTCATCCAATCATCCAAAGGGAGCCACCAGTCACGTCAAAGATCCGGAGAAGGTGAGAGGTGGCTATTTGCCGTTTCGTTCACCGCTAGGAGAGTGAAGAGGGAAATTCGTGTACAAAAATGGTAAGTTAAGCGCTAGCCTGTTAATTGAAAGTCCCCCTGAGTTTTGTAAGCACATCATAACACTCGTCCCCGGGCCGTTTACATAGTTAAAGAATAGTAAACCCTCCCGTTTATCTGCAGTGTCGAGGCTAATTAGCTAATGTAATGTTAAGCTAGCTGAGTGCAGGTGCGTAATGCTTTAACTTAGTATGAACCAGAGATGGGGACTCGAGTCGCTATTTTGATGACTTTTGACTTGACTTGACAAAAAATAACTTCTCACCGGCAAGGCACCAGCTCAGTCGGTGTTTTTTTTTTTTTTTTTCCCCGGACTTTTTATGCATTTATTTTGAAAGGACCGCTGGAGAGGGGGGGATTGAATATAAAATATCAAATTATTATCTAAAACTACTTGGTATGAGTACAGACTGAGAATGGTGTTGTCATGATAGAATAGAATAGATTTTCTCTTCTCTTCTATTCTAATATATTGTCTACACTTTATTTAGATTAGATTCTGCGGGTGAAATTGCAATAATAAGGTGACTTGACTTGGACTTGACTTGACCTATGCAGGACTTGACGTGCCCAAAGAAAAATGACTTGGGACTTACTTGAGACTTGCACATGTGTGAGTTGGTCCCATCTCTGGTATGAACCACATTTTATAATGAAAAATAAGTTATGCACTATGCAGTCATTGAACAAGAGCTTTTGAATCTTGTGTAGATTATTATTAAGTTACATTAATTTATTTATATTTTTACAGCCTAAGGCAAAGAAGAAAATGTCCCTAAAAGTCCCTAAAGATGACTCGATGACAGAGGTGACCAAAAATGATCTGGATGGTAAATTTTTCTTTGTTAACTTTCAAGGAACTGTAATTCTTAAATAGTTATCTTGTCCAAATGTGTTTAAACGTTTAAAGTCATCTATTCATATGTTATATGTATACATTTTGTTGTACCTATGCCATACTGTAGGTCCTGAAGATAAAGGAGATAAAGGCTCTGCTCCAAGTTGCAGCAGCATAAGCAGCATTGGATCAGGTAATGATTTCTCATTTTCTAGCAGTGTATCTTTGTTGTCTAAAATGAGTTTCATTTCTTGCGTGGTTTTTTCCACCTGAGATTAAAGTTGTTGGCAGATTTTGTCAGTATACATGTGTGTGCTTACAAATCAAATTAAGGCACACACCATATCTGGTCCACTACCTTTGTTGCATGCATGTCATTCTCTCTCTGTCTCACTCATTTAATACTGTCAAATCATAATCTTTTTTGTATCCTGCTCTCTTGTTTTTAAGGATAAATTTCCAAAGTGGAGTTCCTGGAAGCCAGGATCCAATGGCAAGAAAAAATAATAAAGGATCTTGAGCAAGAGCGCAATTTCTTGCGTGAGCAAATCATGGGAAAGAAGAGATCATGTGAGTGATTTGGGAGCAACTTGTATCTGCAAAATATAATGTAATTGTAATGAACGGTGTGATATATTTTTATAACAATCTGATCTTTGTCTCATCTATCCTCTATTTGATCAAAGCTCAACCTAAAGTATTTACTTTGGAGGACGACGACGAGGATGATGATGGCAACATGGATGAAGATGACGTCATTCCCCCATCTTCTCCAGACATCAGTGAGTCCTCGGACTGTGATGTTCTCATCCAAAGAAGGAAGAAACGTCGGACACAGACACCTGCATCTGCAACTGTGGCTGTGCCTGGAAAAGCTCATGTAAGAGGTAAGAATGGCATAACTTGAACCACCTGCCCTGTTAGCACCAAGTGGTCATGAAAAATAAGTATTAATAAAAGCGTTGGAAGAGCTGTTATAAATATGTCCTGAAGTAATTATGAGGCAAAAATACAGATCTTCAGTTCTAGATTCTGAATATACTAGGAATCTGATGATAAATAAAAATTAAATGTCTAAAGTAAAAAATTTGGCTTTCATCAAAAATAAAGCTCCATTTTATTTTGCAGCATTCACACTAATTATTATCCATCATTAAATGTATTGCTAGAAAGATTTGTCTCTCAGAATTAAACATAATTCGGAACCATAAGACTTACCAACTAAACAGATCTTACAGAGTATCATTTTTGTATTGAATTCTGAACCACATATTGTGCGTGGAATCATATCAGGAGATGAGCAGATTCTTCAATTACTAGAATATGCTTCATACTTTTATCAAAAGAGAAGTGACCAGTTTGAGCAATTTCAGCTGACCTTAAGCCGTGGTTTGTGCTCATTTTTCGTGTTCTTTGTTTTTGTTTTATATATTTTTCAGTGAAAGGGCCAGCTGAGGTTATCAGCAGATATAAAAAAGTCTTGAAAAGCTTAAGCAAAGTCCATACCATGACTGAAGCCTTCAGAATAAATGGTGTGGACCGGGGAACCATCAAGATGACTGCTGCAATTGCAGAGCTCAACATTGTGGATCCTGTAACCTTCAACACCCTGAAGTATGATCCTGCAACTGAGACCCTGCAGTCCTTTGCTAAGAGGTGTGCAACGCACATAACCCCTGAGAAGAAGAGCATTATAGAGGACATGAAGGCCAAATGTCAACTCCTCCCCTTGTTGATGAAATATTAAGACTTAAGTGAGCTTCTTTGTTCAGTTAAAATTCTGTTATATTGTATTAGAAAAGTGAAATATTTGTGCACAGGGGAATAAATCACCTGATGCAGTAATTATAGAGCAAGTTTAGGCTGTGGAAGTGCAATGTTTGTACAGTTCAGTACATTTGTTCTAACCTTTGACAAGTCATGTTGAGCTGTGCAGGTTTTATATTTTTTAGATTTAAATTTTTTGTATTTTTGTACTTTATATTGTGCAGTGTTTTTCAACAATAGGGTACCTGTATTATCATACAGTATGACCTGCTTATACATTTGATATCATATTGTATGACATATTTACATACACTGATACAGTTGTCAGTGTTTGAAATTTCAGGAAGACCCCATTACCTGTTCGAGCAGTATTTGTTGTCAGCCTTGGGAAAACCTGAACCAGTGGTTTAATAAATGAGGTATTTGTACTTGTGCTGTCTTTGTTATTCTACCACTGAATGAGAGGGAACCTATAGATAGATCCATTTTTTCAAAGGTGTAACCCATCACTTGTTTATTGCAGTAGTTATGGGCTATAATATATTAACTAATTGTGAAAAGGAGGCAACTTTAGATTAGGGAGCATGTGTTGGTTAATAAGTGTTCAATTATTAGTGAATTAGTAATGATCAAGATGTCACTTTAGTATGGGGAACATATTCTAAGTAACAAAGACTTAATTTAGAGTTATTTGGACACTATTAACATTTGTAGTTTTGTGTTTTGTTATGTAAGAACAGACCATATTCATTAAGTGGTATTAAGGGAGAATAACTATTCTTGGGGTACTACCACCTTATAAAGTCCATACTAAGCAAAACATATTGAGATCGTAATTCATATACAACAACTTCCTTACTTAGTACTAATAAGCAATAATTCTGAGGTTATTGAGGGAAGACTCTTAGTTAATGGCTTACTGGTTGTATAATAAGGCCATGCAGAATAAGGCATTAATAAGTACTTAATAATGACTAATTAAGAGCCAATATGTTACTAATTTGCATGTTAATAAGCAACTAATTAATGGTGAATAGATGTACCTTAAAATAAAGTGTTACCGTCAAGGTAAAAACATTGATAGGAAAATATGCCCTTTTACTGCTATTGCCTCTTGGCACTTTATTTACAGTGAAGGCAGCAGATACTGTGCATTGCTTAATGAAATAAAACAGGTGATTCATTATGTATTTTTGCAGTTGGGACAGTGGAAGGAAATATCACCAAAGTAACATTTCTGACTCTGCATAACAAAACATGGGGTGATTATCATACATCACTGTAGACAACACCAAACAACATATCTCATTACAGTGCAGCTTTCACCACAGCCTGGCTCTCTGCTGCAGGGAGCATCCAGCTAATGTAAAATCCTTCTGTCAGACACTAGACAACTTTCTCACTTAATATTGTAAATGCTCACATACAGAGCTTTTTGGAGATGCAGTCTCGCAGTGATATTTCACAATGACAGCAGCAACTACCATGAACCGCCCCTCAGCTTTTCTTGTCATTTTCCCCCCTGACATCCCATCCATCAATAACTGTCACGTTATGAAGTTCCAGCAGGAGAAAAGAGTGTTTTTCTTTCCCACTCATCAATCGGCATTACAGAATTTTCAAGTTCAGCTCAAACCGCCCAAATTACCTACTGCGTCGTTTGCGGCGCCATGTGGCGACAGCAGGCTTGTTCCATTACAGAAATTGTTATGCTAATGAATGGCTTTCAAAAACAGCACCTTGTGACCTTTGCTCTCCAAGTGCATTCAATTCTTTGGCGATGCTTCTTTAATGGCAAAGCAGATTGCATAATCAACTGCATGTTGACATTTTAAAACATGAAAATTGCAAACTGGAGTGCCGTGTGTGTCCACTGGGTAAGTGTCAGTTTGGGCCAGCATCGACAGAAATGATCTTAAGCTGCATCCTGAATGCAGGATGCTTAAAGTGGCTGTCCCTCTTTTTAGACGGTGGCACTTAGGCTTTATTTGACAGTTCACAGCAGAAAGAGGCAGAAAGTGGAGCGAGAATAGAGGGAGTTCAACCTCTTCTCATAGTGAGATAAAGTGATGCAGCGTCATAGATTAAGAACGGGTTGTGCCCTAATTTCTATGCAATGCAGGTTTGTACTTACAAATTGGAGGACGTAAGGGGATAGAAATGGTTTGATTAAGAGTGGTGCAGTGAGTAATGCTCACACACACAAACACACTCGAACACTTACACACACACACACACTCAAACAAACCCAACCTACAATCCCCTTCACACACACACACGCACACACACACAGTCTCAGTCTTACGATTCCACTCTGCTGCGCCTCACCACACAGTGCAGCGCTGTGGTTCAACAACTCCCTCTGTGGGGAGCGAGGGAGGCTGCTTCAGCCCAGCCAACCATTGGAAACTCATTATTACAGTAGTAAGTGATGGATCATTTCCAAATGATCTCCACGTACACCTCAACAATTAAGCCACCAGCAAGGCAATTACAGATCAGCAATATAGTGGTGGGACACTGATATATTGCCGGACTTTAACCTTTGGGCTAGCGGACAGATTACACTTATTAAGCCAAAGCATTATTGGACCTATAAAAACCGTTGCGCGGACATATCAGCTCACATAACTGCAGAGTGGACATTCTTCTTGTTGGAGAACTGTGCTGGTAGAGGAACGGGTGGAAGTGGTGTTTGAGGGGAGAACAGAGGAGAGGGAAAGTGAGGTCACACAAATCTCTTATCCTTTTCATTCTGTTGTTGTGTTATGATATCTGGCATATAAATTCACCACAAGGAATTTTCTTCATTCAACCACTTTGGTCCCAACATGCATGGTTCTCAGAGGATGAATCCCAATGACTTTGCTGATCCCCTGACTTGTCATTCGGCGCCATCATTAGGTCAAAATCAGTTTGTTCAAAACTTGGTTTTATGATAAAATACCTGTTGATGGTTTCATCAGCCCAACTCTTGGCTAAACCAAAAATGAGGCGGGCCCAGGTAACAGCAGAGCAGACAGCTAGCGGCGAGCGACCCGTGATGGTACCCAACTGTATCTCAAAGTGACCACGCCTAACTGGTGAGATACGTAATATTACTTTGGCTATGAAGTTGGGCATTTTAACGTGGTGGTCTACGGCGATTGACTCGCTTTTGGAGCCAGGCTCAAGTGGCCATTTAATGAACTGCAGTTTTCGGCACTTCAACGTTCTCAGCAGCGGAGGCTGCCGCTTGGTTTAGACCTGTCCACTGTCCCAAAGTGATGGATTTCTCTGAGACAAAAGTTGAAACAGTCAAGACTGGTGTTCAGGACATAAACCTCACCATTCCATTAATTGGGAGAGTCCCATGATTTGTTTTTCACTGTACACACAATTTCATTCTTGTTGATTCTTGTATATTAATAGAGGTGATTTTGCCTCAGCAGAGCCTCACAGAGCTGCTAGCACGGCTGCAGCTTCTTAGTACTGTTATACAAATAAACTAACACTATAAATCGTTGGGCAAATTATTTCGTTGTATGAAAACAAACTCTGCAAGCTGTTTACTTTCTTCCACTTCTAAAAATGATGTTCTTTCTAAACAATCAAAAGTCAGATCAATTTTACATCTGCACAGAAACAAATGCAAGCAGCCAATGGCAAAACATAGCTTGGATTTTATTTACTGTGCCACTAAAACTTGTAGGCTAACTCACATAAAGCTGTCAGATGAGACTCGAGGTGACAAGATGATGGCAGAGGAATCAGTTTAAATTGGGTGGATGAGCAAGGATTCCATGCAACGGTGGGAAAAAAGAACAGCGAGTGAGAGTTACACGCTGATGAAGAAACGAAGAGAGACAGATTGAAAGAGAAAAGATGTAAATAAACTAACACGCTTTTTTCACAATACTGAGGACAGATTAATTCAGAACAACGTGCTGCTGCTGAGGTGGTTAATTAACTGGCTCTATGTACTGTAGAGGCAAAGTTATGAGTTTGACAGCTTCTTTTGTGGCCCTCCTCCTCTGTTTCTTTGATCTTTCATTAAAAACACCCACATATGTATGCTGTTACTTGAAACATCTAGGAATATATGAAGAATGCAATATTTTAAATATCTAGGGAACAGGTGGAAATTTCAATTCTTTACAAAAGACGGTCTCTTGTTCTCTGTTACATCATTGTACAGAGTGTGTTTCACTTAGATAACATTCCCAGGTCTGTTATAGACTGGTGAAAAAGAGAAATAATTAAAATATGAATGCTGTTCATTTTGAAAAGACATAAGACATCATTCTGCAGAAATCATTCTACATTTGCTTGTAAAACTTTACATGTCTGACTTTTTTAAGGAGTTCATTTCTTTATTCATTTCTTTTGTTTCTATAAGATTATTCAAATACATTTCTCCAGACTAATTATTAAAGTTTCATTGTTTAAATTTAGGAATATGAAGGCCAAACACAAGAGCCATATCTAGTGTGGAGAATAGAGCTAAATTAACATTTCTAGCTAGAGAAAAATGGCAGCCTGCATCGTCTTTTTATTATCAGAATAGTAGAGGCCATGTCAACTAAACAGCTATGGAGCAAGGCATTAGTTTTATGGTGCACACGTATTTGAAACAAACACTTGCTTGCGGTTTTCTTCACTTCACTGATTTATACATGCAATCTTAAAATACAGTTTATTCAATCACAAATTAAAACACACAAGGAAGTATCAGACAGAGAGACATGTGGCGTCTCTCTGATGAAGTAATTTCAGGTGATGTTTGACAGCATCCTAAATAAGTGCAGTGCAGAGTGAGACTCAATGTGTCATTTCACAGAGACAACATTAAAGATGTCCTTCTCTAATATGGTGAGGTATAGTGAGCAGTAGTTACAAACCGTAACCATATACATGCATTCTATACGTCCTCATTGGTTAAAGAAATGAAGTCTTGAGCCACTTGTGGATTGAAGTGAAACAGCAGACCTTGTTTGTCAAAAAAGACATATGGGCATATGCATGCTCACGAACAGACAGACAGACAGACAGACACATTGAAAAGGCTTTTCTGCATGTCCCCTGCTGTGACGTGAAAAGCACTGAGGAGCCTGTATTTTGTATCTCTTCTTGTTTCCATTATGTCTGTGTTACTCACGCAGGACTGCTGGGCTAGCAAAAGACACTCAGCCAGCAGCAGGAAAGATAAATGGTGTGCAATACAGGTGAATAAACAACAATGACTATGCTGTGTGTCCACCAACAACAGGTTCAATGTACACTTCACCTTCCATATGTCCAAACCAGATGACTTCAAGTAAAATAGAGATGAGACAATGGAGCATGGCTAATCCAAAGAGCTACTATAGTTTACCTCCATATTGCAATACTTTTTTGTCAAATCCCAAATTGCATTTCAATCATTGTGTAAGCAACAGCGGCTCGTGTGTAAACTTAAAGGAACAGTGTTAGGGGGATTTGATGGCAGAACAGCAATATAATATTCTTTGCTATGTTTTTATTAGTTTATAATCACCTCAAAGTAAGATTTGTTGTGTTTTCATTACATTCAAATGAGTGGTTATAGCTACATAGGGAGCGAGTCCTCTTCACAGAGTCTGCCATGTTGCACCACCATGTTTCCACTGTAGCCCAGAACGGACAAATCCAAAACTGACTTTACAGAGAGCCTTTTGTGTTTTTAAGTTCCCTAAAACCACCGTGGTTCTCCAAGACGCTTGGAAAGGGAGGGGTGTTCAGTGGGATGCAATCTGCAACTCACCACTTGATGCCACTACATCCTACACACTGGTCCTTCAAGAAATTAGGCTATACAATGAGTGGCTAACAATATGTAGTAAGTTTTTACTTATAATCCCAAATTATCTTTTCCACTCAGCCCTTTTCCTAAACTGTGTATAATTGCTGCTTTTAAATCTGAGAACCAGCCCTTCAGAACAAAACAAGCTCATCTATATATTTATCACCCTGGGTGGGTGGGAAATTACTGGTAATGGTTTTGGCCAATCAAGATGTACAACCATCACAGAAGAAGAACTGTCACAACTACAGATAATGCGAGCTCCCTGTAGCCCTCTCTGGCTCTGTAGTGGAAGCCAAGCTATTGATTACAGCTCTGTGAGACAGCATTGATTTCTATCTCAGGATGAATGAGTGAGAGGACTGAATCCTCTCAGCAGTGGAAAGGAGGGTTAAACTTCAGCAGCAAAGGGACACTGAATGGGAAATAAGGTCAGACTTGACTAAGTGAGTGAGTAAGCCACTTGCTTTCCTTGAATCACATCGAGCACTTACACCACCATAACGACTTTTTAGGCTCCTATTTACTAACTCTTGTCTAATGAAAATAGCAGCACATCTTCTGCTGCTTCTTTTAGAGCGGCTAAGTTACAATCTTTACACATCCATCGGAATGAAGTCTACACTGTCTTTGTGAAGGAAAATGGGTTATTCTGTGTCTGAGCAGAATTCCGTTTTCAGTTTACCTTAGTTTATATGACTTGATGCCTTGCACAGGAGATCTTAGCAGAGCAAATACTCTCTGATTTAAGAACTCACTCTCCAAAAACCTCTGGCCTACTGCACTTCACCGACAGAAACAAGATTTATTGAAAAGAAAAACTTAATGCACAACACATCATAAAGTGTTTTGGCCCTAAAGAGCCACTTATTTTTTCTGTCAGATCGTCTCTTGTCAATGTATCATCAGAGTAAGTGTGACCTGCCCAGATATATAGAATAATGAAGGGAGTAAAGGTAACTGAGAGAAATATTGTCGGATGACCCGAGAGTCGATAAGCTCAGCCCAGAGGCTATCAAATGATGACTTTCTGAGCTCCAAACCAACAGCCTGCATGCTGAAGTGGAGAGAGTGAGAGAGTGAGAGTAAATCAGGAAGCAAAATTAGAGGGCGGATGTCGATGGCAGCCAGCTAACTGGATTAGTATGTGTAATAATACTAGCAAAGGTTAATGTTTGCAGATGCAGAGAGGCTAATGCAGGGCCAAGCTCTATAATAGAAAGGACAGGTCAATGGGACTGGTTATTAGTCAAACTAAATGGCTTGTGATTATCCTGATATACTCTTTACTGGCTGTGACTGTCTCTCAAACAGCATAGTCAATATCAACATATAGAAAATGAACACTGGTCAGTGATGGAAATGAACAAAAATAGTAAGGATGTAATAGTTTACAACCACCACAGTTCTGTGGAATAAATGGATAATGTGGCTAAAGCTAATTTAATTGACAAATAAGCTATTACAGGATGCTTCTATCCATTATGGTTGGACTTGTGTTATTTTTAGCCATAGATGAGTCAATTTGAGTAACAATTGAACAACATGCATCCATCTATTGCCATTTAATATTTTTTGTTTACTTACTAGTATTTAAGACGTAACGCAAAGACCCCACTGGATTACAGTGTTTTTCACCTGTTCCATGATGCATGTCCATCCCTATCTAGGTGGTTAATAAGCGTAAGCACTCTTTTTTTTACATGCATTGTTTACAGCTGTGGTAGGATTCCTTCCAGGTTGCTACTCCCAATGTCCGCTGGATGTGTCTGCTGGAGACAGTTCATTGCCATTCCAGCCATTCTCCTATTGTCATGTGCACTGGGTCTATTTTGTATGGTGCAGCTTGTGTTTCTGGTGTAATATTCACATTTTAATCTGTGTAAATGCCTACATTTACCATACATCCATCCATTTTCTTCCGCTTATCCGGGATAAGGTTGTGGTGGCACCAGGCCAACCTAGACTTCCCTCTCCCCCGCAACATTTACCAGCTCATTCTGGGGGATCCCAAGGCGTTCCCAGGCCAGCTGGGAGATGTAATCCCTACAGCGTGTTCTGGGTCTTCCCCGGGATGTCCTACCAGTTGGGCGTGCCCGGAAAATCTCCAGTGGGAGACGCTCAGGTGGCATCCTGATTAGATGCCCGAACCCCCTCAGCTGACTCCTTTCGACGCAAAGGAGTAGTGCCTCAACTCCAAGTTCCCTCCTGATGTCCGAGCTCCTTACCCTATCTCTAAGGCTGAGCCTGGCCACCCTACGGAGGAAACTCATTTTGGCCGCTTGTAGCCGCAACCTCGTTCTTTCGGTCACAACCCAGAGTTCCTTACCATAGGTGAGGGTCTGAACATAGACTGACCGGTAAATTGAGAGCTGAGCCGGAAGGCGAAGCTCCCTCTTCACCAAGATGGTCCGGTGCAGCGCCTGCTTTACTGCCGTTTACCGCCTGTCGATGTCCCGCTCCATCTTACCCTCACTCATGAACAAGGCCCCCGAGATACTTGAACTTCTTCGCTTGCGGTAGGCACTCGGTCCGCACCTGGACGGAGCAATCCACCGGTTTCCGGCAGAGTACCATGGCCTCAGATTTGGAAGTGCTAACTCTCATCCCTGCTGCTTCAAACTCGGCTGCAAACTGCCCCAGTAAATGATGGAGGTCGCGATACAAGGAGGCCAACCACATCATCTGCAAACAGCAGAGAGGCAATCCCGAGACCCCCGAACCTGATGTTCTCCATCCCCCGGCTGCGCCTAGATATCCTGTCCATAAAAGTCACGAACAAGACCGGTGACAAAGGGCAGCCCTGGTGGAGGCCAACACCCCCCGGGAACGTGTGACTTATTGCTGAGAATACGGACACAGGTCCTACTGCAGTCGCACAGAGACCGGATGGCCTGTTGCAACAGGTCCGGCACCCTATACTCCCGCAGCACCCCCACAAGAACCCCTGAGGGACCCGGTAGAAAGCCTCCTCCAAGTCCACAAAGCACATGTCGACTGGTTGGGCAAACTCCCAGGACCCTTCCAGTAGTCTTGCGAGGGTAAAGAGCTGGTGCACTGTTCCATGGCCAGGACGGAATCCGCACTGCTCTTCTTGAATCCGAGGTTCGACAAATGGTCGAAGCCTCCATTCCTGCACCCTGGCATAAGCCTTCCCCGGGAAGCTGAGTAGTGTGATACCCCGATATTTCTAGCACACTCTCCGGTCCCCCTTTTTGAAAATGGGAACCACCTTGACGGCTTCCCTCAACTCTGGTGTCCACCAATGGGTTCTCGGGTTGCCGCCACGACAGGCACCGATGGCCTTCCAACCACAACTCCTCGCAGCCGCGTCCACAATAGAGGTTTTGAACATGGTCCACTCAGATTCCACGTCCGCAACCTCCCTCGGAATGTGTATGAAGTTCTTCCGGAGGTGGGAGTTAAAGACCTCCCAGACAGGATCCTCAGCCAGACGTTCCCAGTTCACCCTCACTACACGTTTGGGCTTGCACAGAAGTCCAATAGTGAGACATCACTTGGGTTCAGATCGGGCAAGCCGTTCCTCCCAATCACTCCCCGCCAGGTTTCTCCGTCATTGCCACCATAGGCGTTGAAGTCTCCCAGGAGAACTATGGAGTTGGCAGGCGGCGTCCTTTCCAGGACCTCTCCCACCGACTCCAAGAAGGCCGGATACTCTAAACTTCTGCAGAGTTAGAACCCGTAGGCGCATTACTTCCCCCTGTCATTTTGTTCACCCTTTCCTTCAATAAGAAAGCTATTGAAAAGGGAAAATAAATCTCTCTGAGCGAACAATTTTACTCAGTAAACTCGTTATCTAGTTAGCTTAGCTCAGTCGCTAATGGCACAGTAAGTTCACGGTTTATTCTAGACACACTCCGACTCTCAACAGTCTGCAAACCATTGCTCTTTTGCGGAACAGTTTTCACTCCTACAGCGAGGTTAACACTAAAAGTGGATGGTGCAAGCTGTGCAACACAGCTAAGATAGCTTCCCCTACTTCAGACTCTGTACAAGTTAAACAACATTTTTTAAACCGAAATGTGGATATCTTTCGCCACATTGAGCCAATCCTCTGATCCTGGTGGTTCCATTTCAATTCAATTTATTTTTGTATAGCCCAAAATCACAAATTTGCCTCAGAGGGCTTTACAATTTGTACACATATGACATCCTCTGTCCTAGGACCCTCACATCGGAACAGGAAACCCCCCCCCCCCCCCTTTAACGGGGAGAAAAGAGGAAGAGACCTTAGGGAGAGCAACAGAGGAGGATCCCTCTCCCAGGATGGACAGACGTGCAATAGATATCATGTGTACAGAATGAACAACATAACAGAGTTACAACACATTCAATGCATATGACAGAACCACGGCAGGAAGGCAAGACCATGGTCCAGATATAACCAGGATCCATGGAAATCCATTGATATGAGTTAATTTTGTCACAAGATAATTCCGTTTTAAATCTTGGTTTGTTGAGATACAGTGCTGTGAAAAAGTATTTGCCCCCTTCCTGGTTTCTTATTTTTTGCATATTTGTCACACTTAAATGTTTCAGATCATCAAACAAATTTTGATATTAGACAAAGATAACCCGAGTAAAGACAAAATGCTGTTTTTAAATGATGATTTAATTTACTAAGGGAGAAAAGCTATCCAAACCGACTTGGCCCTATGTGAAAAAGTAATTGCCCCCTAAACCTGATAACTGGGTTTGTCACCCTTGGCGGCAACAATTGCAATCCAGCGTTTGCGATAACTGGCAATGAGTCTTTCACATCGCTGTGGATGAATTTTGGCCCACTCTTCTTTGCAGAATTGTTTTAATTCAGCCACATTGGATCAGAAACGGCTTGTTGAAGGTCATGCCACAGCGTCTCAATCAGATTTAAGTCCAGACTTTGACTAGGCCACTCCAAAACCTTCTTTTTGCTTTTTTTGAGGCATTCAGAGGTGGACTTGCTGGTGTGTTTCTGATCATTGTCCTTCTGCATAACCAAAGTGCGCTTGAGTTTGAGGTCACGAACTGATGGCTCGACATTCTCTTTCAGGATGTTCTGGTAGAGAGCAGAATTCATGGTTCCATAAATTATGGCAAGTCGTCCAGGTCCTGAAGCTGCAAAGCAGCCCCAGACCATCACACTACTACCACCACGTGTGACTGTTGGTATGATGTTGTTTTTATGAAATGCTGTGTCAGTTTTACGCCAGATGTAATGGGACGCACACCTTCCAAAAAGTTCAACTTTTGTCTCGTCAGTCCACAGAATATTTGCCCAAAAGTCTCGGGGATCATCAAGATGTTTTTTGGCAAATGTGAGACGAGCCTTTGTGTTCTTTTTGGTCAGCAGTGGCTTTTGCCTTGGAACTCTCCCATGGGTGCTATTTGTGCCCAGTCTCTTTCTTATTGTTGAATCATGAACACTGATCTTAACTGAGGCGAGTGAGGCCTGCAGTTCTTTAGATGTTGTTCTGGGGTCTTTCCAGACCGATTCATGTCAGTTACTTTGTTTCTCATCTGTTCTTGAATTTCTTTACATCGCGGCATGATGTGTTGCTTTTTGAGATCTTTTAGCCGACTTCACTTTGTCAGACAGGTTCTATTTAAGTGATTTATTGATTCAACAGGTCTGGCAGTAATCAGGCCTGGGTGTGGCTAGTGAAATTGAAATCAGCTTTCCAAAAAAATCACAGTTCATTCATGATTTATCAAGGGGGGGCAATTACTTTTTCCACATAGGGCCAAGTTGGTTTGGATAGCTTTTCTCCCTTAATAAAAGAAATCATCATTTGAAAACTGCATTTTGTATTTACTCAGGTTATCTTTGTCTAATATTCAAATTTGTTTGATGATCTGAAACATTTAAGTGTGACGAATACGCAAAAAAATAAGAAACCAGGAAGGGGGCAAATACTTTTTCACAGCACTGTATATTACTCAACATCCAAACTATTGAACAACTAATAACACTAATTTTGGACAATGTTTTAAAAATAATCAACAGTACATCCCTCCTCTCATGTCATTTATACTATCATGCCACTCACTGACTTTGCCTTGAGCCATTCAAGCTAAACTAACTATATTTGTTTTCATCCAAGCGAGTATTCAGAATGAAGTTTTATTATTCAGAGAAAATGCACTCTTTAAAAGCATCTTTACTTTGAATATGCAATTACTCTGGCTCGCAGGCAGTCCCTCCACTTTTCAGGCTGTGTTCACAAGGCCATTGTTGAAGTTAATCAATGTGGCTCGTAGCTTTCAGGAAATGATGGAGGGCGGTCAAGATGAATAGACCCGACACTCAATTTAGAGCCCATCAGCAAGTCGTAAGTGTTAAGCAGGGTTAGAACTATTTGAAAGCACTGTCTTCTCAAATCCAACTTGTTCATTAGGTGTTTCTGGATCATTTAACCTAAATAAGTAATCTGTTTCTTTAGCAAATGATATTAGGTCTTGTAGGACATTAAATCTTCAATTAGATCACATTTTTTAAATTTCTCATCTGGTCTTCTTTGGACCGCTTCTTTTCCAGATATTGACAAGGGACTCATGCTGTAAGGCCGTTTAACTCAAGTTTTTGTCTTAACCTGAAAAAAACATGCAATGTCAGTGTTTTACTTCTCTCCACTTGTTAATTGGCCTTTGATCTATTGCTAAGTGAGGGATTAGAGTCTAAGATTGTTCTCTTATTGCCTACTGGGTGACACTCTTCTCACTAATGAATTAACAGTTATCAGAGATAAAATATCGGCTCACTTTTAGGCGAGACAAACTTCATATACAGTATTGTTTTTTCCAAGTGTGTTCCGCCTAGTCCGGCTCTACTGTGCAGTGTTTGATTAGTGCTATGATTGGTGAATTATCTGTCAAGAATTTTTTGTGTGGACAAAGTTGCTAAATTTGACTCATCTAACAGCTGGTTAGCTAGCTAGCTTTTTAATAGCTCCATTTTTGGTCTCTACCCACTCCTGGATGAAATATCTGGCTCTTTAGCTGCTAAATCATCCAATATGTTCAACAGTCAGTCAATAACTTGGTTCTTGGCAGGTATAGCGTACAGTAGGTATTTAGAGTCATTGTCACCAGAAACAGCTGCCTGATAAATGTGATTTAGAGGCTGATGAGAACGGTGAGAGTGAATCAAAACGATGTTGGCTGTAAAAACAAGCAGAAAGATATCAAAAAGCTCTGTAGAGCTCAAAGAAATGCAGAGTTGAGGAAAAAAAAAAAAATCTGTGGGTTCATTACAACAACAAACCTTTTTCACATCACAGAGTCACCATTGTTTATAAATAGATAGTTCATTTATTAATCCCACAAGCGGGAATATTTTTGTAACAGCAGCAATTATGGTAAAGGTCAATAAAAATAACAGAATAAAAATATTAAATACAAATATCAAATGCACAATATATACAACAACAACAGTAAAAATATTAGATACAAAAATGTAATATATACAATGAAATAGAATATTATATTAACTAGCTAAACAGTAGTGCAAAGACTTTAACAACAACAGAGTAACAGTGTTTTAGTTGAGTGAATGATTTGGCCAGAAGTGATTTGTTGTAAAGTCTTATTGCAGTGGGCAGTTTTCCTGCATTTGTCCTTGTGACAGCGGAGCTGGATCAGTCTGTTAGAGAAAGTGCTCCGCTGTCCCTGCAGTAGGTGGAGGAGAGGGTGGTTTGGGTTATCCAATATGGATAATAGTTTCTTCAGTGTCCTCTCCACCACCAGAGTGTCCAGTTTGCAGCCAATGATGGAGCCGGCCTTCTTAACCAGTTTGTTAAGTCTGTTGGTGTCTCCGACTCCAATGCTGCTCCCCCAGCAGACTATGGAGAAGTACAGTCCACAACAGACTGATAGAACATCTCCAACATCTTGCTGCACACGTTGAAGGATTGAGGTTTCCTCAAGAAAGAGAGTCGACTCATCCCCTTCTTGTACACAGTGTTGATGTTTGTCTCCCAGTTCAGTCGGTTGTCGATGGAGACACCCAGGAACTTTTACTCCACCATGTCCACATCCTCTCCCAGAACTCTCAGCGGTTGTGGAGCAGTCATCTTCCTCCTGAAGTCGACCACCATCTCTCTGGTCTTGGCCACGTTCAGAAGCAGGTGATTTCTACCGGCCCACTCCAAGGTGAACAGGAAGGGAGACAGAACAGTTCCCTGTGGAGCTCCAGTACCATATCAGACAGCACACTTTCCAGTCGGACAAACTGTGGTCTGCCTGTGAGGTAGTCAGTGATCCAGGAGATGGTGTCCACCACCAACACTCGCAGCTTCTCACTCAGCAGCAGTGGTTGGATGGTGTTGAATGCACTGGAGAAATCAAAGAAAGTGATTCTCACAGAGCCACCAGTTCCGTCCAGGTGCGACTGAGTTTAATGTGAAAACAAAACTTACAAATGGGATTTAAAAAAGGGAACCAACAACGCCACCCAGGGAAATATAAACTTAACATAATATTTATTAAAGGTATCAATAAAAATCAGCAAAACAGGCAAGCAAACCAGCAGCAGGTGAACCTACAAATGATAAACGGAGATTAAAAGGGCGCACCATAATAATACAAGTTAAGATTGTGACCACTTACCACCTCACACATGGGGTAAGTAGTCAGACGGCAACAAGGAGGAAAATTATCTAGAACTCACCATGAGCCACCACAGCACCAGGACAGGGGCCAAAAGGATTTAGGCCAGGACCACAGGTGCCTTATAAATGCTGGCACTGATTGGAGGAGGAGCCTAGCCTGAGGGCTGCGTTCGCAATCCCACACTTCCTTCTCTGAGGAGCGTTCCCCACTACACACAGAAAAAAAAGAGTTGAAACGGAACTCCCCTGCGATTCTCCTCATTCTTTGTATTTGAATGAACACAATGATGATGAAAGTTATTCAATCAGCAGTTAGGATTGGTTTTGTATGTTAGCCCCAAGCTGAGGTTATGTGGCTATTAAAGTTATATATAAAAAAAAATAAAATAATATATATATATATATATATATATATATATATATATATATATATATATATATATATATATATATTATTTCTTTTTGACTAGTAAATCATGCCTGACTGAGAACTGTTATGCTGATTCCATGCTGCTCTATTATATATCTTGATATCTGGGTAGTTGGCTGCAGTTAACAGCTTTGCAATCAAACTTCAGCGTTATTTACAGTGACACGACCCTCTAAAGAGAGGAAGAACTGAAGATGGCAGCCAAGGGAAAGCTGGTTTTAAAACAGCAGCCAACACTGAAACACAAAGGAACCATTGAACACTTCATCTCCTGTAACTGTTATTTTCTATATATCTGTTGTTAAAGTTGGACGTAAGCATGGTTTTATGGACTGCAAAACTTAATTTGGGTTATAACCTGCATTATAGACTTACCTAATTATGTCTGAAACTAAAAAAAATAACATAATGCACTTCAATGTTTACAATACTCCATTTGAAACATAATTTAGTTCATCATTCCAAGAAACAATTAAAAGTAAATGTGTGTGTGTATATTTGTGTTTGCATACCTGTACATGTGAGGGATCAGTGTGTGTGTGTGTGTGTGTGTGTGTGTGTGTGTGCGTGTGCGTGTGTGTGTTGGTACATACTATTTAGTACGGTGTGCCAACAGCAGGATGAGGACTGGCAGGAGCTGGCAGGAACAATCCTAATCCTATTAGGGAGAAACACAAATATGTGGATGTGAATTTTTATCAGCTTGTTGTTATAGCTCCAATTTTTTCTTAATATACAATACACCATGGCTGCTGCAATTTCATATTTAGTTTTTATGAGGTTTACATATTAAATACACCACACATTCCAATACATTCAGTATATACTGAAAATTTAGAAATTACACTTGAAACTAAACAATAAGAAATTGTGTACACTGAGCATGACAGCACAGGAAGGATGAAATTGCTTTTAGAAGCCTGGCATGGTGACTTAGACAGAAGGAGAAAAAATATAAAGAAAGAAAGACTGAAGGGAAATAAGGAAGGAACAAATATAGAAGGAATGAAAGACCCCCCCCAAAAAAGAGAAGACACTTATGACAGTAAATTGGTGAGTGAGCGACAGTGTGTGTGTTTCCCTCTGAGGCTTGGCGTCAGGCAGCCGGAGCCGCTTGACGGATGGAGCTTTTAATTGACTCCATCGACGCGGGACGAACGCCGGCCAATCATCAGAAGAGCTGATGCAAATCAACCGAGGGCTTTTGTTTCTAACAGAAGGGCCTCCATTAGACCAGATAATAGGCCAAGCTGTTGATATCTCTCTGCCCTCCATCGTGTTTGCTGAAGGTAGACACACTATCTCACACACCCCTCCAGATGTTTCTCAATTGGCTTGCTTATCATTTCTCTTCATATATCTGCTGCCAGAGTGCCTCGGTAAAGTTTGGCCCTCTTTTCTCATGCATTTGTAGTCACTCATCCAATAAAGAGCAATACAACAACTTTAGCAAATTACAACATCCCCTGGTCATACTGTGCTTTTCTTCACTTTGGCAATAAGAGAATAGATAATCATCTTTACTAATTAAGCCCTTTCTTTGAATGATAACTACAAAAAACTAACAAAAGCAACACTATTATGCAGGGATTTTTTCAAATAATGATTCAAGATTTTAGATCAGTGCTGTTTTTTATTTTCTTTAACTGACGAAAAATGTTCGCCATATTTGAAAGAGGCTATTGTCAGAGACATGCCTTCATTCATATGCCTTTCATTAAGACTTTTGATGTGATTTGAGCATATTTTGGTTAGATGCTTTGATGATCTAATCCCATTCACTTTGTTCATTTAATTAATGGTTGAAAAAAAATTTTTTTTTCACAGAGGGCATATAAAAGTTAGCAAAAGTAATGTATTTATCATATATGATTCCACCCTCTGAGATACAAGTCTTAGATATAAACCATACAGCATTCATTTAAGCTTCAATTACAAGAATCATTGATTTCACTTGCAGTGCTCTCATCAGCATTGTTTCAGCAGCAGCAGACAGCTGTTTTCAGCAAAAAACAATATATGTACAATATATCTGCCCAGCACCAAATGGCAGGAAAAACAAGAGAAGAAGATACCGAAACATCTGTTACAAACAATCACATATCAGTTATATTTAATACCAACAAAGGAGAAATTGGGGAAACTTAAAATTAGCCCCGATAGGCCAATCCATGGTGCTGGTGTGTAGAGCTAAGCTATAGCTAAATCCAGGCAAACATGTCACAATACTGCAATGTTCCACTTACAAGTCGGAGACAAGAGTAAAGTCCTTGCATGAACTGGTTTATTAACGTAAACCACACAAAACAGTGCAGAGCAAACTCACTTATAGGTGAAAATGAAGTTTCATACAGTTTAACAACTCTTCTTCATCTGTCCCGGTCCAACAACCCTTCGTAGTTCAGGTCACAGAACAGATAATAAAAATCTGATAAATTGCCTCCAGTGATATCACTTAAGTCAGCATCTGCTGTGGCCAAAGACTAAAAGTTTGATAATGAACAAACATCTAGGTGTTGTGGCGTTATCACAACTCTGTAGCCTGCTCCTCAACTCTGCTGGAGGCTAGCGGCTCGGGTCCACGTTAGCCACTGCTAGCACTGAACTTCCAAACTAATTCTCGGGGATTGAGTAGCATTGTGGGTAAGACAGGAGTGAGGTTTTGACAAGCTAAAATAATAAAGAATAAAAAGGCAATATCTCTGGTTCTGCTGCATGCTTTTTAATCCTTTTTTTAGCCATCCATCTCGACTCTGACAATCTCATAGGAGTGCAATGCTAAATGGGTGGGGTAGGCCTACTCGTTTAAAGCTACAGAGCAACCACAGAGGTGTGTGTCTGCATTTGTCTCACCCTTTAATGGGACGACCATTTTCCTGTCCTTCATGAGGCAAGTGTTTAATAACCATTTTATATAAATTCCCAGTGGATCTCAGAGTTTTCACAACAGAGGACTCCACTGACATTTTAAGGGACAAGTCTCCCCTGTCCTCAGGCACTCCTTTTTCTTTTTTTCTATCTAGGACCAGTTCTTTAAAGTTTTGCTAGGCCTCCGACTAGTTTCTGTTCTCTGTCAAGGGAAATGTTGTGCACCTGCTCTCAAACACAATACTCCATGATTGCTAGCTAAGTCTTACAAAAGCATGGTAGCTGTTGCTTTTAGCAACACACCGTAGTTAGCGAACGATAACTCTCTCTTCTTGGGTGTGAGGCCAAGAGTACAACTTGCTTTCATTCAAGTCTGGGGTTTTAGTTTTACTGCGACTTCACAATGATACTTTGATCTGACAATTGAACCATTGTAATATTGTTTACATGAGTAAAAACATTTTCTGTATCATGTAATATTGCAATTAAAAACGAATTCATAAAAGTAACACCTAAACTGTTGTAATACAATATATAACAGTTTGTGCACACAGTCCCAAAAGCTGTGTCTAACACTGTACTGCGATGATGAATTCACAGAACAGAGTTTTAGCATGATTGAAATCACATGAGGTTTCTTCCTGGGGCATTTCAATACTCATTTTTGTGTTACTCTTTGATTAAAGCAATTTCAAAGTCTCCCTTACTGTCTGATGAACCACTGCAACATGTGCCACTGGAGTGCTACTAGTCAAGATAAATCAAAAATAATTGAATATATCGGGTGTGACATTTAAATAAACGTTAGAGAAGACCTTCAGGGTATTTTGAGGAGAAATTAGAGGATGAACAAAGAAATTTATTCTGTTATTAATGTATAGAGTGAATCATAAGATATGGGAAAAAAGATGTTCGGCATCAATTAAGAATGTCCTAGTGCCAAGTGACAGCGCGTCGAAGCGAGTCTGTACAGAAGTTGGAATCTCAATAAACCTCCAGAGCTCATCTCTCTCGGCATTGACCGAAACTCACTGATCTCTGAAACTCACTGCCTTTATTAGTCCCCAGTCAGATGTGTTTGGCTGTTAACTGCTGGAATGATGACAACTGCGAACACATGTGAAATTTACACATCATGTGATTGTACATCGGCAATGTGTAATATGTGGAAAGACTGTACTATATGAAAAGGCTCAAGAGGTGTTTGAGCCAGGATCTACGCCTGCTGAGTGCTACAGAATACTATTAAACTGATATGAGAATACATATTAGACGTATAGTTTCTTTGGAGAAACTTCACCTCTTCTTTTCACCACTGCTATGCCACTGATATACTATATTTGAATCAGTATTTTGTTTAACAATTTTTCAAAGATCAAAACTAATTGACTGTAGCTCACATTTAGTGATTTAGCTTAAGCTACAATTATACTTGGCCTATTACACTTAACATTAATGGAACAGTGATGTGTGGTGAGGTTCGTGGCTGGTGAGGCACTGACACTACATAAGTCAGATTTACAAATATATGAACCCAATAGAGTAGCTTAAACTAGAAAATTTCACAAGAAATTTTGACAGTGTGGCTTCTACTGCCCGAAGACGTCGCAATATATATACACACGCTGATGTTACCGGTAGTATCGTTGAGGTTCGATTGAGATATCGCTTCTCTCGTTTCTGCATTTTAGATTCATACTCTTGGATTGAATCTTGTATTTGTGGGGCTTTTATTTTGAAAGGGTGGGACTGAGTGGGTGAGAGAGGGGGAGAGGAGACAGAATCATGTTTGACACACACAAACAGAAGTTATTTAATGACAGGCTCTTTTGTGTGTTTGTGCATGTGTGTGTGTGTGCGTTTGTGAGAGACCGCAAACTGAAAAAAAACCCCAAAAAAACTGCTTTTACAGAGAAGCTGTGTCACACACACAAGCAAATTCTTAAAGGTTGCCTGTCTCACAGAGTAAAATCTTAAACAATATGTGTCAGCCATTTTGTCCTGTTTAACCAAAGCTAACGCCATGCTAGCAGCCATGGTTAAATCTATTTGTGTGTGTGTGTCATACCTGTATTAGAGATATATACACCTTTGAGAGAGAGAGACAGACACACAGACAGACACAGACAGACACAGGCAGACACACAGACAGACACAGACAGACACAGGCAGACAGACACAGGCAGACAGACAGAGTGCATGCATGTCACTGGTTGCCATGGTGACGATGCAGCAGTTGGAGAGTCTGTGAGTCTGTGTTTATAAACATCAGTAATTAGCTGAATTAAGAACACCTGTGAGCTTGGCAGCCTTTTCATGAGAAAACACTGGGAAACACCTGTCAAACAAAACCACAAAACCCCCATAACCATAGCCCCTATTTTTCCAATATTAATACTGGAGCGCAAGGATGACTTGAACAGATCATGCAAAAATTGGATCTCTACGCACTCTAAGCTGCGCAATATACACCCATTATAAAAGCAGAAAAGGACTGAAAAACACATAAAAGCAAAAAAAAAAAAAAGTAGCAGTAGTGATATTTGTATTAGTAGTAGTAGAAGTTGTAGTTATAATAGAAGTATTGTTAGTAGTAGAAGTATTATTAGCATTATAATAAGTACTAGTAGTAGCAGTAGTGACATTTGTTGTAGTAGTAGTAACATTTGTAGTAATAGTAGTAGTGGTAGTTGTACATTAAATATTATTAGTAGTAAAAGTATTACTAGCATTAGAATAAGTACTAGCAGTAGCAGCACTGACATTCGTTGTAGTAGTAGTAGTAGTAGTAGAAGTTGTAGTTGTAGTAGAAGTATTATTAGTAGTAGAAGTATTAGTAATTAGAAGAAGAAGTAGTAGAAGTAGTAGTATCAGTTGTCGTAGTAATAGCTGTAGTAGTGGTCGTAGTATTTAATATAACAATAGTAGTAGTAGAAGAAGTAGTAGTAGTAGTAATGGCAGTATTTGAAGTAGCAGTAATAGCAGTAGTAGTAGTACTAGTAGCAGTCGTACTAATAGTAGCATGAATAGCATTAGTAGTAGTAGCAGTTGTAGTATAAGTAATAGTAGTGGTAGTAATAGCAGTAGTGGTAGTAATAATATTGATGGTAGCAGTAATAGCAGTAGTAGTAGTAGTAGCAACAGCAAAAGTTGTAGTTGAAGTAGTAGTAGTATTAGCAGTAGTAGTAGTAGTAGTAATACTAGAAATATTAGCAGCAGTAGTAGTAGTTGTCGCAGTATTAGTAAGAGCATTCATTATTTCAACAAAAAAGCCTAATTTTGAGCTTAATGTTTAAATACAGTTAATCCATGAGGCTTTTATTTTGAAAGAGTGGGGCTGGGTGGGGGAGAGAGGAGGAGAGGAGACAGAATCAGAATGTATGAAACACAAACAGAGGTTATTAAATGACAGGATTCATTCACAGAAAGGGAGAGAGAGAGACAGGCAGACAGACAGATGGACTGAGTGATTGGGAGAGAGAGACAGGGAGACAGACAGTTAGTTGGACTGAGTGATTGGGAGAGAGAGACAGACAGACAGACAGTTAGACAGTTAGTTGGACTGAGTGATTGGGAGAAAGAGACAGACAGACAGACAGACAGTTAGTTGGACTGAGTGTGTAGAGACAGACAGACAGACAGACAGACAGACAGACAGACAGACAGACAGACAGACAGACAGAGAGAGAGAGCATGCGTGTGTCACTGGTTGCCATGGTGACGACGTAGCAGTTGGAGAGTCTGTGAGTCTGTGTTTATAAACATCAGTAATTAGAAGAAGCACGAACACCTGTGAGCCCGGCAGCCTTTTCATGAGAAAAAAACTGGGAAACACCTGTCAAACAAAACCACAAAACCCCCATAACCATAGCCTCTATTGCTCCAATATTAAGACTGGAGTGCAAGGATGACTTGATGAACAGATTAGAAAATTGGATCTGTAGTGTAAAAAAAAGTGGCTTCAATGGCGATTTAGAAATGGGGTACGGTTGTCTGTGCAAGACTTTTTTGAAGTACGATTTAAAATTGCGCTCTATGGAGCAGAAAGTTGGTTTCTATGTCAAAAGTATGACTTTATCTCATAATTATGACTTTTTATGTCAAAATTATAACTTTTTATCTAATAATTTTGACTTATTATCTCATAATTGACATTTTATCTCATAATCATGACTTTTTATGTCACAATTATTACTTTTTATCTCATAAATAAGACTTTTTATCTCATAATTGACATTTTATCTCATAATTTTTACTTTTTATGTAATAATTATGACTTTTTATCTCATAATTATGACTTTTTATGTCAGAATTATGACTTTCTATATCATAATTATTACTTTTATCCCATTAAGACTTTCTGTCTCATAGATATGACTTTTTGTGTACAAATTATGACTTTATCTCATAATTATTACTTTAATCCCATTAAGACTTTCTGTCTCATAATTATGACTTTTTATGTCAAAATTATAACTTTTTATCAAATAATTCTAATAACAGACTGACCCAGACAGACAGACCCAGAGAGAGAGACAGACCGACAGATAGACAGACCCAAACAGACCCAGACAGACAGACCGACTGACAGACCCAGACAGACAGACAGACCGACAACAGACAGACAGACCCAGACAGACAGACTCAGACAGACAGACCCAGACAGACCGATAGACAGACAGACCCAGACAGTCAGACCCACAGACAGACCCAGACAAACAGACCCAGACAGAACCACAGACAGACCCTGAAAGACAGACCCAGACAAATACACAGACAGACCCAGACAGACCCACAGACAGACCCATAGACAGACCCCCAGACAGACCCAGACCGACCCAGACAGACAGACCCAGAAAGAAAGACCAACAGACAGACAGACAGACAGACAGACAGACCCCCAGACAATTCCAGACAGACAGACCCAGACAGACAGACATACAGACCCACAGACAGACCCAGACAGACCCAGACAGACACACTCAGACAGACAGACCCACAGACAGACAGACCCAGACAGAAAGACAGACAGACCGACCGAGACAGACAGACACAGACAGACAGACAGACCCAGACAGACAGACAGACAGACAGACAGACAGACAGACCGACAGACCCAGACAGACAGACCGACAGACAGACCCAGACAGACAGAGAGACAGACAGACCCAGAAAGACAGACCCAGACAGACAGACCAAAAGACAGACCCAGACAGACAGACCGATAGACAGACCCAGACAGACAGACATACCGACAGATAGACAGACCCAGACAGACCCAAACAGATAGACCGACAGACAGACCAATAGACAGACCCAGACAGACAGACATACCGACAGATAGACAGACCCAGACAGACCCAAACAGATAGACCGACAGACAGACAGACCCAGACAGACAGACAGACCGACTGACAGACCAAGACAGACAGACAGAACCAGACAGACAGACCCAGACAGAAAGACAGACCCAGACAGACAGACTTACAGACAGACCGACAGACAGACCCAGACAGACAGACCCAGACAAAACCAGACAGACCCAGACAGACCAAGACAGACAGACAGAATTACCCACAGACAGACAGACCAAGACAGACCCACAGACAGACCCAGACAAACATACCTACAGACAGACAGACCCAGACAGACCCACAGACCCAAAGAGACAGACAGACCCAGACAGACCCACAGATAGACCCACAGACCAGACAGAGAGACAGACCCAGACAGACCCACAGACAGACCCAGACAGACAGACCCACAGACAAACCCAGACAGATCCACAGACAGACCCCCAGACAGACCCAGACAGACAGACCCAGACAAACAGACCCAGACAAACAGAGCCAGACAGACAGACCCAGACAGACCCATACAGACAATAGTAGTAGTAGAAGAAGTAGTAGTAGTAGTAATGGCAGTATTTGAAGTAGCAGTAATAGCAGTAGTAGTAGTACTAGTAGCAGTCGTACTAATAGTAGCATGAATAGCATTAGTAGTAGTAGCAGTTGTAGTATAAGTAATAGTAGTGGTAGTAATAGCAGTAGTGGTAGTAATAATATTGATGGTAGCAGTAATAGCAGTAGTAGTAGTAGTAGCAACAGCAAAAGTTGTAGTTGAAGTAGTAGTAGTATTAGCAGTAGTAGTAGTAGTAGTAATACTAGAAATATTAGCAGCAGTAGTAGTAGTTGTCGCAGTATTAGTAAGAGCATTCATTATTTCAACAAAAAAGCCTAATTTTGAGCTTAATGTTTAAATACAGTTAATCCATGAGGCTTTTATTTTGAAAGAGTGGGGCTGGGTGGGGGAGAGAGGAGGAGAGGAGACAGAATCAGAATGTATGAAACACAAACAGAGGTTATTAAATGACAGGATTCATTCACAGAAAGGGAGAGAGAGAGACAGGCAGACAGACAGATGGACTGAGTGATTGGGAGAGAGAGACAGGGAGACAGACAGTTAGTTGGACTGAGTGATTGGGAGAGAGAGACAGACAGACAGACAGTTAGACAGTTAGTTGGACTGAGTGATTGGGAGAAAGAGACAGACAGACAGACAGACAGTTAGTTGGACTGAGTGTGTAGAGACAGACAGACAGACAGACAGACAGACAGACAGACAGACAGACAGACAGACAGAGAGAGAGAGCATGCGTGTGTCACTGGTTGCCATGGTGACGACGTAGCAGTTGGAGAGTCTGTGAGTCTGTGTTTATAAACATCAGTAATTAGAAGAAGCACGAACACCTGTGAGCCCGGCAGCCTTTTCATGAGAAAAAAACTGGGAAACACCTGTCAAACAAAACCACAAAACCCCCATAACCATAGCCTCTATTGCTCCAATATTAAGACTGGAGTGCAAGGATGACTTGATGAACAGATTAGAAAATTGGATCTGTAGTGTAAAAAAAAGTGGCTTCAATGGCGATTTAGAAATGGGGTACGGTTGTCTGTGCAAGACTTTTTTGAAGTACGATTTAAAATTGCGCTCTATGGAGCAGAAAGTTGGTTTTCCTCTCAATTAAAGGCTTTTGTGCCAAATGTTCAAATCTGTGGGATTCCACGGTCATTTGTCTACGACAAGGACAAGATTAGCTACGTTTCCATCCAAAAATTATGCCTGAAGAGTGAAAATTGAGGACTTAGTGCTGAATCAGCATTCCAACAATAAAGATTCGAAGAACAATACTTGGAATGCTGAATCATCGTCGAAACCTGTTTCGTTCTCCGTTTCATGATACAGATTTTTACATTTTTCAAACAAGTTGACATTCAAAACAGGCTAAAATATTTCAACAATGCAAATGAATGTTTTTAGGCGATCAGGCAATACATACATTACATACAGTACTATCATTTCTGTATGGCTGCTGTGACATAAGGCCTTTAATTGCTTTTTGTGTTTTTGTTATTGCTTGGTTACATTTTACAATGACAGTTATACAAAGTCAATAAACAACATGATTTTACTAAGCTACTATTCATTATTGTGTTGTGTTCTGAACCCGTCATTGAATTACAGATAAGAACATTTAATCACATTTTAATTTCCAGCTGCTCATATGAATTCAGTTTCAATTGTGTTTGTGTAGCAGTCAGGTACACTTGCACTATTATTAAAACAAATCACTGATATTGTAAAACATGTGCTCAGGAAAGGTTGAAAAACACTGACCTAATACATCAACACCAACAGTTTAGGACTTGTAATGCATGGTTGAAGATCTATATATATATATGTAATTTGCCATTGTTGAGCGTCTGAGCCTGCAATATAGTGGCTGGATAAGTAATTAAATACTCTTCCATGCCAGTGGGTGGCAGACAGTAGGTAGCGCAATAATGACCTTGTTAATGTAAGATAGTAGAATTAAATGATGGCGGGAGATGTTGCAGTGAAGAACAGAGATGGAGAAATATTTCTAAAAGAAAAATGCAGACTTTTAAACCTTCTAACCCTCAGGCAATACAGCGAAAGCTATCTTTTGCTTGAGTCACTTTGACTCCGTTATACTTGGTGTGTGGGGGGGAAAGCTATCAAACAGTACCATGGTCCCATTAAAAGACAAGGACTATTTTGTTCGCCTGCGTACACAATCTGAGAAACAGATAACTTTTAATGCGAAAAACCACAAAATGTGTCTGAGAAAGCTCTCAGAGCTAGCTAATAGCTAGCTAGCTTAGTAGCTAAACAGTCACTTGAAAAAAGGTGTGTGTGTGTGTGTGTGGGGGGGGGGGGGTTCTGCAATGTGACAGCTAGTCATCAATGATATCATGAGGAGTGTTCCAGAATAGTGACATCATCCATTTTGGAACCCTCACCAGTATAGGACTCAGCTTCACAGATCAATGACTTTGATCAGTCACTTTGACACAGAGCCTGGACGGAGAAACACCTCAGTGGAAGTTCGCAACCAACAGACTGCCGCCATCCGGATGTTCACACTCTACAAGATTCTGCCTGCTGTTAAATCATATTTTAAATTCATACAGGACCTTTAAATACAAGTAATGGTTATTTTTGATTGTCATCTCCTTGATTCTCCTGTGTCTCCACTCTTAGGGTGGGAAGAGTTGCAGCTCACACAGTTTAGGAGGTCCGACACCTGACGGAGCAGAAGAGGAGATCCTGGAGCCTCAGACAGAAGACAGTGAGGGGAAGGAGGACAAAGCAACCGCTCCACTGGCTACAACAAGAAGCATGAGATAAGATTTTTTGTTACCTCCCTCCTCTTTAACTTCACCTTCCTCCTACACACACACACACACACACACACACACACACACACACACACACACACACACACACACACACACACACACACACACATAATTATGACTTTTTTTATCTCATACTTATGACCTTTTATCTCATAATTATTACTTTTATCCCATTAAGACTTTCTGTCTCATAATTATGACTTTTTATGTCAAAATTATGACTTTTTATCTAATAATTTTGACTTTTTATCTCATAATTATGACTTTTTATGTCACAATTATGACTTTTTATCTCATAATTATTACTTTTTATCTAATAATTTTAACATTTTATCTCATAATTGTGACTTTTTATGTCAGAGTTATGACTTTCTATCTCATAATTATTACTTTTATCCCATTAAGACTTTCTGTCTCAAAATTATTACTTTTTATGTAAAAATTATGACTTTTTTTCTCATAATTATGACTTTTTATGTCAGAATTATGACTTTCTATCTGAAAATTATTACTTTTATCCCATTAACACTTTCTGCCTCATAATTATTACTTTTTATGTCAAAAGTATGACTTTATCTCATAATTATGACTTTTTATGTCAAAATTATAACTTTTTATCTAATAATTTTGACTTATTATCTCATAATTGACATTTTATCTCATAATCATGACTTTTTATGTCACAATTATTACTTTTTATCTCATAAATAAGACTTTTTATCTCATAATTGACATTTTATCTCATAATTTTTACTTTTTATGTAATAATTATGACTTTTTATCTCATAATTATGACTTTTTATGTCAGAATTATGACTTTCTATATCATAATTATTACTTTTATCCCATTAAGACTTTCTGTCTCATAGATATGACTTTTTGTGTACAAATTATGACTTTATCTCATAATTATTACTTTAATCCCATTAAGACTTTCTGTCTCATAATTATGACTTTTTATGTCAAAATTATAACTTTTTATCAAATAATTCTAATAACAGACTGACCCAGACAGACAGACCCAGAGAGAGAGACAGACCGACAGATAGACAGACCCAAACAGACCCAGACAGACAGACCGACTGACAGACCCAGACAGACAGACAGACCGACAACAGACAGACAGACCCAGACAGACAGACTCAGACAGACAGACCCAGACAGACCGATAGACAGACAGACCCAGACAGTCAGACCCACAGACAGACCCAGACAAACAGACCCAGACAGAACCACAGACAGACCCTGAAAGACAGACCCAGACAAATACACAGACAGACCCAGACAGACCCACAGACAGACCCATAGACAGACCCCCAGACAGACCCAGACCGACCCAGACAGACAGACCCAGAAAGAAAGACCAACAGACAGACAGACAGACAGACAGACAGACCCCCAGACAATTCCAGACAGACAGACCCAGACAGACAGACATACAGACCCACAGACAGACCCAGACAGACCCAGACAGACACACTCAGACAGACAGACCCACAGACAGACAGACCCAGACAGAAAGACAGACAGACCGACCGAGACAGACAGACACAGACAGACAGACAGACCCAGACAGACAGACAGACAGACAGACAGACAGACAGACCGACAGACCCAGACAGACAGACCGACAGACAGACCCAGACAGACAGAGAGACAGACAGACCCAGAAAGACAGACCCAGACAGACAGACCAAAAGACAGACCCAGACAGACAGACCGATAGACAGACCCAGACAGACAGACATACCGACAGATAGACAGACCCAGACAGACCCAAACAGATAGACCGACAGACAGACCAATAGACAGACCCAGACAGACAGACATACCGACAGATAGACAGACCCAGACAGACCCAAACAGATAGACCGACAGACAGACAGACCCAGACAGACAGACAGACCGACTGACAGACCAAGACAGACAGACAGAACCAGACAGACAGACCCAGACAGAAAGACAGACCCAGACAGACAGACTTACAGACAGACCGACAGACAGACCCAGACAGACAGACCCAGACAAAACCAGACAGACCCAGACAGACCAAGACAGACAGACAGAATTACCCACAGACAGACAGACCAAGACAGACCCACAGACAGACCCAGACAAACATACCTACAGACAGACAGACCCAGACAGACCCACAGACCCAAAGAGACAGACAGACCCAGACAGACCCACAGATAGACCCACAGACCAGACAGAGAGACAGACCCAGACAGACCCACAGACAGACCCAGACAGACAGACCCACAGACAAACCCAGACAGATCCACAGACAGACCCCCAGACAGACCCAGACAGACAGACCCAGACAAACAGACCCAGACAAACAGAGCCAGACAGACAGACCCAGACAGACCCATACAGACCCACAAACAGACCCAGAAAGTTAGACCCAGACAGACATACCCAGACAGACACACAGACCAGACAGAGAAACAGACCCAGACAGACCCACAGCCAGACCCACAGACAGACAGACCCAGACAGACCCACAGACAGACCCAGACAAAAAGACCTACAGACAGACAGACACAGACAGACAGACCCACAGACCCAGAGAGACAAACAGACCCAGACAGACCCACAGACCAGAGAGACAGAGAGACAGACCCAGACAGACCCACAGCCAGACCCACAGACAGACCCAGACAGACAGACCCACAGACAGACCCAGACAGACCCAGACAGACAGACCCAGAGAGACCCACAGACAGACCCAGACAAACAGACCTACAGACAGACCCAGACAGACCCACAGACAGACCCACAGAGACAGACAGACTCAGACAGACCCAGAGAGACAGACAGACCCAGACAGACCCACAGACCCAGACAGACTTACCCAGACAGACCCACAGACAGACCCACAGACAGACCCAGACAAAAAGACCTACAGACAGACAGACACAGACAGACAGACCCACAGACCCAGAAAGACAGACAGACCCAGACAGACTCACAGATAGACCCACAGACCAGAGAGACAGAGAGACAGACCCAGACAGACATACCCAGACAGACCCACAGCCAGACCCACAGACAGACCCAGACAGACAGACACACAGACCCACAGACAGACAGACCCATACAGACAGACCCAGAGAGACCCACAGACAGACCCAGACAAACAGACGTACAGACAGACCCAGACAGACAGACCCACAGACCCAGAGAGACAGACAGACCCAGACAGACCCACAGACCCAGACAGAGAGACAGACCCAGACAGACATACCCAGACAGACAGACCCAGACAGACAGACAGACCCACAGACAGACCCAGAAAGACAGACCCAGACAGACCCAGAAAGACAGACCTAGACAGACAGACCCAGACAGACCTAGACAGACAGACAGACAGACAGACCCAGACAAAAAGACCTACAGACAGACAGACCCACAGACCCAGACAGAGAGACAGACCCAGACAGACATACCCAGACAGACCCACAGCCCGGCCCACAGACAGACCCAGACAGACAGACCCACAGACAGACCCAGACAGACCCAGACAGACAGACACACAGACCCACAGACAGACAGACCCAGACAGACCCACAGACAGACCCAGACAAACAGATCTGCAGACCCAGACAGACAGACACACAGACCCACAGACAGACAGACCCAGACAGACAGACCCAGAGAGACCCACAGACAGACCCAGAGAGACCCACAGACAGACCCACAGACCCAGACAGAGAGACAGACCCAGACAGACATACCCAGACAGACAGACCCAGACAGACAGACAGACCCACAGACAGACCCAGAAAGACAGACCTAGACAGACAGACCCAGACAGACCCAGAAAGACAGACCTAGACAGACAGACCCAGATAGACCCAGACAGACAGACAGACCCACAGACCCAGACAGACAGACAGACCCAGACAGACCAGAGAGACAGAGAGACAGACCCAGACAGACATACCCAGACAGACCCACAGCCCGACCCACAGACAGACCCAGACAGACAGACCCACAGACAGACCCAGACAGACCCAGACAGACAGACAGACAGACACACAGACCCACAGACAGACAGACCCAGACAGACCCACAGACAGACCCAGACAAACAGATCTGCAGACAGACCCAGACAGACAGACCCAGACAGACCCACAGACCCAGAGGGACAGATAGACCCAGACAGACCCAGAGAGACAGACAGACCCAGACAGACCCACAGATAGACCCACAGAACCCAGACAGAGAGACAGACCCAGACAGACCCACAGACAGACCCAGACAGACGGACCCAGACAGAGAGACAGACAGACCCAGACAGACCCACAGACAGACCCACAGATAGACCCACAGACCCAGACAGAGAGACAGACCCAGACAGACCGACAGACAAACAGACCCAGACAGACAGACAGACAGACAGACACTGACATACTCAGACATACAGACCAATAGACAGACCCAGACATACAGACAGACAGACCCAGACATACAGACAGACCAAGACAGACAGACCCAGACCGACAGACAGACCAAGACAGACAGACCCAGACCAACAAACAGACCCAGACAGACAGACCCAGACAGACGGACAGACGGACAGACAGACAGACCGAGACAGACAGACATAACAAGACAGACAGACAGACCAAGACAGACAGACAGACCCAGACAGACCGACAGACAGACCCATACAGACAGACAGACCCAGACAGACAGACAGACCCAGACAGACAGACCAAAACAAACAGACCCAGACAGACAGACCCAGACAGACAGTGTAGGAGCCGCATTTAAGTTGATGTTTGTGTATTTTAATTACTGATCTTTTTATTTTATTTTTGTTGAATGCAAGTGCGCCCCGCCCACAGCCAGAGGAGGGCACCCTATAAGAGGGAAGCCATGGCACATAGGGAGGTGGAGAAATGGGATACGGCAAATACCGATTTTGACCTCGGCCTCAGCTTGTGACAGCAACAGCTGAGGGAATCAGAAACGCTGAAGAAGAAAACCCAAAGGACAAACAAACAACAGCATCTTATTTTCCCCTTTTGTTTTACGCTGCAATAAATTACAAGTAATACTGAACCATCAGATCCTCTGGAGTTTATTTCAGGAAAGGCTGCGAGTCTAACGTGAGGAACCTGAACTCCACATAGTGGCAAAACCATAGAGCCAAACATATAGGGGTGAAAGGAACCACCACATTTAGAAGTTTTGCCAGTACAGTTAGATAAACACAAACAGGTTATTAAATGACAGGCTTCATCAAAAGCATTTCAGTTGGAATTCATTCGGTGGGGCTTGTATTTTAAAATGGTGTGTGTGTGTGTGTGTGTGTGTGTGTGTGTGTGTGTGTGGGGGGGGGGGGGCTCTAAAAGTCTCTAATATCTGAATGACTGTATGAGAGAGAGACACAGAGAGAGAGAGAGAGAGAGAGAGAGAGAGAGAGAGAGAGAGAGAGAGAGAGAGAGAGAAAGAGAGATAGAGTGAAGCTTGTGTCTGTGAGTCTGTGTGTTTATAAACATTAGTAATTAGCTCAAGCACGAACACTTGTGAGCTTCGCAGCCTTTTCATAAGAAAAGACTGGGAAACATCTGTCAAACAAAACCCCAAAACCCCAATATTAATACTGAAGAGGGAGGATGACTTGAAGAACAGATCATGCGAAAATTGTGTCTGTAGTGTAAAAGAAAGTGGCTTCAATGTCGATTTAGAAATGGGGTACGGTTGTCTGTGCAAGACTTTTTTGAAGTACGTTTTAACATTGGGGTCTATGGAGGAGAAAGTTGGTTTTCCTCTCAAGTAAAGGCTTTTGTGCCAAATGTGTAAATCTGTGGAATCCACAGTCATTTGTCTACGACAAGGACAAGATTAGCTACGTTTCCATCCAAAAATGATGCATGAAGAGTGAAAATTGAGGAGTCAGTCGCAAAAGACAAATATTTTTTTCACCTCTTCACTCTAGCGGTGGCATCACGCACTCTAAGCTGCGCAATACACACCCATTATAAAAGCAGAAAAGGGCTGAAAAACACATAAAAGCAAAATTGCTACAGTTCAAAAAGTGTAAAAGATATCAAAATGATTTTATAACATACAATCATTGATCAGGGCTTTCTCAACATTTGAAAGTTTTAAGCCCTAAGCCTTTTTGTAGGCCTCTCCTCGATTTTTGCAACCCATAGTTAAGAGAGTGATTTTCGTCTAAATATAAGGTGTATTTTAATAGTTGTTATAGTGTAGAAAGCTGACACTTGTGAAATTTGTTCTAATTTGTAAATATCAGTATATATGTTACTGGTTAAGAGTACATTAAGATGGAACACAGCACAAATTGAAATTCTTTATCTCCGACTATAAATTAATCCAATTTTGATAAGATATTTCTTTTTAATGTTGTAGTTGAAAGCTTTTCTCCTCTCCAGATCATAGCCCAATGGG
>NW_027176307.1:8073365-8110865 GCF_023349555.1 Cebidichthys violaceus | reverse complement strand
CTGACCCTGACCCGTGGCAGAGGTATTGTTTGCCCCTCTGTGCTTTTTCACTGCGGTTTCTGACAGATCAGCAACACTAAATATGTTCTACACATATGTGAAATACAGTACCTATTTTATGGAAAGAAAGGACATATAATAAAAGTGTCTACAAATATTACAGTGGTGACAAACAATGAGAAAGCAAAAGACACGCGCTCAACCCAGTTTGTGAGGGATTGCGCAATCTGAGGTGAGGCACAGCTCGTCACTGCCTCACCTCACGTGTCTCCTCTCTGTATGAACAGGACATGCGGTAATTCAGCGATTTTGATCATAAAAATGATTGAAATCATACAGAAATTACATGTATAGCACAGATCAGTAGAGAAATATTAATATTTATTTTAGCATTATTTGTTTTTTACTTTTCATGATGACATGACTCTGCCTCACCTGCCTCCCCTGACCGCACGTCCCTGTAATGGAATTATATTTACTGGTGACTGCTAGTCTACTTATGGTAGTAATGACAAACTAAGTCACATATGACAATTAAATCGATCTGAACTCTTTTCTCTCTGAATTTATTACCTCAGTAAACATTGTGAACATGAGTTTATGGTTTCAATCTCTAGTTTCAAGTCTTCAATACAGCATGATGTTCATTTAGTAAATTATGGTCCATGTAGAGTCAAACAGACCATAAAGCAGGGTATGCTTTAGGGCGGACTTGCTGTGATTGACAGGTAGCTGCCGCTACCAGAGCATAAGGCGCCTCTGTCACTCCTCCACAATCCAAATATGGTCACTTCCATTCATTGGTTGCAAAAAGCCAAGATGGCGAACTCAAAGCTTCAAAACGGCAGTCCACAAACCAATGGGTGACATCACGATGCATACGTCAACTTCTTATACACAGCCTATGGTTGATAGGCACTCCAGATACCCAAATGTACAAGCAAAAGTACTGAAAAAGATTTCCATCATATGTCCCTTTCATAGGGGTTATTGTCTCATTGAATGTGCACTCTGTAAAATTACAGGTGGCTCATTGTTTTTTTTGTTGAATATACATAGAGATGACTGATTTTAAGTATGCTAATAAATTTAGTACACAAATGGCGTTATAGGTTTTTGACATTGTCAGGTCATATGAAATGTAATTTCAGTAGAATTAAACACCAACAGAACACAACAGAGAACAGAACAGAGCAGAGGGAACATTTAAGCCAGCATTATGCAATCACACTCACACAAGAGATGGTGCACAGTCAAGGAATTAGTCCCTCAAATTTATTTATTCATTTCCTTCAAAGAGGCAATTTAACGCATGACTTAATCCATCTTTGTGATGTCGGTGAAACGCCTGCTGCCCTGCGTGACACGAGCTGCATATTTGGGCCACAGATAAATACCCAGAGCCAGAAATATTGGATCGCTGCGAAACAGACAAGAGGAGCAGTAGAGGGAGGAGGAGAAGGAGGAGGTGGGTCGCAGATGCTAAGCCTGGCAATCTCTTTTTCAATCTGCAGCCGTATATTGGCCACTTTAAAGACAGACACGTTTTATTCGCACATGACCCACGTGTGAGTAAAAATATAAGTGAGTTTGAAACTCTGCAGAGAAGGGGAGAGGTTTTCTTGCCGCTGCTCAACCTGCACTGATCCACTGAAGGCGTCTGATAGGCCAGACGGGCCAGAATCAAAGGAATGTTCATAGTTTATCAGGCTCCGTTGTCAGCGGGGCTCTGTGGCAGGACTCGCTGTGGGCTGACTGTAATGGCCTGAGAGGACAACTTAGCTGGAAGAAGATTGGCTTGTTGCGACGCCCACTGAGAGGGAAAAGACACTTGGTTCACACAGATTGTAATGTCCACTGGTGAGCAGAGCATCTGCGGGGTATTTCATGAAGGTTAAATAAAGAACAGACAGTACACAGAAGCCTTCCTACACGGTTCAGTGGCAGAAATCTTGTCGCTGTGCATGCATGCAAATAGGATTACATTACTCTGATGACGGAAATGTGGCTAATAATCGCAGTTTAGGGGAGTGCAACAAAATCACAGCAACACACCAAATCTTTTCATTTGTCCTAATCATCATAAAGACAATTGCTATGCTCATATAGATGATGACAGAGGTGATGATGACGGTAATGATGATGGCTCTGATTGCAGTGATAAAATATTTCATGCTGGCTCATCAGCACATTCATTTAATCCTCCTCCTCCTCCTCCTCCTCCTCCTCCTCCTCCTCCTCCTCCTGTTGATCCGGGCCCAGCAAAAAGCAGGATCTGGTGTAGAAACAGTAGCAGCAGCTGCAACATTAAGTAAACACCGGCGGATTTACGAGCCTTCCCAAATTAAAACTCCCCGCCGCCTCCCTAATCTCCCCTCCTCTCTCTGTTTACCAGCGCAGGACAGGAGGGAGAGCGCTGTTTTGTAAAAGTTTTGTCTGAACATTCTCCCGATTAATGGGGCAAATAAAATGTTTGTGCACTTCGAGCTCCCCGTCCGTTAAAGCCCATATCAAGACACTGTTCGACTGCTCAGGTGACCCAGTTACGCGCAGAGACCACCTCGTGAATTAACTCGAGCACCATCTGCGGTGACGGAGCCAGTTTTTATGAGTACGTGTGGAGAAAAGCCTCGACACTTTTAGCTCAGTTATTTTTTTTTACTAGACCTACAGGAAGGAGCCGTAAAATTTTCATTGCTCTTCATTTGTAGATTTTTGCCGAGAATGAATTTTGTTTTTTTTTCTCCCAATTAAAAGAGGCTGACATAAGTAGTTATCTGACTCTTTGGACTCACGCAGCGTTTCATCTCTCAGTTCTAGTACTCCGATTACTCCCACTCATATATATGAAACAGCCTTGTTTGACGGCAGTGCAATCACAAGTTTATCAAATTGGTGGTGAGAGAAATTGAATTCTTGTTGCAACACAAATGCAATATCAGTGCATAGTCATATTGCTCTGTCACAGAAAATTACACGCATCACAAATTACGACAATGATTATAAAAACAACATTTAAAATCTGGAATGACTCTCAGATGAAAATGTTATTAGTCATGCCTTTGCCCTAGAAAGCATTAAATCCTTCGGGATTTGGTATATTTTTTCAAATATTATATAATGACCTAATAATAACGATGCTAATGCCCTCATTATGCTCTTATCGTCTGCTTATGATGTGCTATAATCCCTTTTCACCTCAAGCCAAATGTTGCTGATGTGTTCATTAGTTTGTTGCTTAATTCGACCTGGAAGACCAGACAGAATGAGGATCCATCAACTAAAGTGACTGTGTTAATAACTGATTGATCTGCTGCAATTTTTATCCGTCTGCGCCTCAAGGACAGTAGCAGTAGACAGCTTGTTTCAGCTTTCTTTTTCTCACATCTCTGATGAATTCCTGAGCTCTTTGTCATCGCTGCAGCCTTTTGGTGAAAACCTCCACACCACCACCATCTTCCCAGCGGAGCAGTAAAGTCAGCGGTGAGGAATGCACACGGCAGCCCGGCTGCCTTCCTTCCAATCTGCACAGTAAAGATTTAATGGAACCGAACAATGCCATCCATCCATTTCAGCAACTGAGGAGCAGGCAAATTGCAATCACCTCGTCTGAGCCTCTGCTCTCCGAAGAGACTGGAAGCTACAGCTACAAACACACTTTCATCTCACCGTCATGACGCACAAGACAACACAGAGGCTTCATAAAAAGCTGTGCTCCTCCTGCACTGTAACCTGATTTAATGTAGCTTGTGGCACATTGCCACCTGCCTCCTCTCAAATGTTGTACACATTGGACTAGACGGGTGTTTCGATCCATAAAGACGGGGGAAAACACACAACAGCGAGTCTAAACACTTTGGTATCTGCTGTGAGCTGTGGGGGGAAAAAAAGGTTCAGAGCTAAGAGTGAAAACAGAAGAGAACATGCTATTTTGACAGAAAAGTTTGAGGCAATTTCTTGTAACCGGCAGCAGACATGACTCAGGGGTTCTGCAGTGAATTGTTAATATCTCAGCTCCCTCTGCATCCCATCTGCTGGTGCCTCCCTGATCCACTGAAAAGACACTCTGATGTTCATTTTGGATCACAGACTTGTGCCGGATCCATTTGGCTCTACGCAGGGAGAATATCACAGGAATCACTAGACACTGGCTCAACGAACTTTTACAGTTCGTGGTCGGGTGGATTGATGTATTCCTCCGAAGCAACAATACTTTCATGACTCTCCAAAGACTCATGGAAGGTTGTGATATATATTTCCTTCCACTAATGTCTCCCATGACTGTCTAAACGTCATAGGAGGAGAGGGAATGAGGCAAGAACTACACTGAAGCACTTCCACAGGCACATTTATTTTTTCCAAATCCTCTCCAGTTGTTAACAGCAGCACAGTTCAGTAACAGTGATGGGCTAGGTAAGCAGTTCTTAGAGTCGGCTGATTGCTTGTCGATCCATTCCGCTCCACTGTGTGTGTGTGTGAGGGGGGGGGTTACTCCCGAGGGAAAGGTGGTGTTTATGAAAATGCACGGAGAGCTTCTCCTTTGTTGGGATGTGCATTTACTTGTCAGCTGCTAAAAGGAGAACTTTAAAACCCCATTAAAATGCAAAACATAGACATATACTGTGTCGTGAGAGTGGGTCAAGGGGAAAGCATTAGCGATGAATGTAAAGCGTTCTCTTCTGTCCTCATCCATCATGCTCCACAAAGAAGAGATTCTCTAAATGTATTCATTGCAAAAACTGTCGGGCAGACGGGCAAGCTGCACTGGGCAGGGCCGAACAAAAGCAGGGGGTGGTACAGAAATAGAAGACTAAAAAAGAATGTGGAGTAATACACCACCTGAGTATTCCACCAACCAACAGGCTGCCTGCTAAGTCACATCATCCCTCTAATGCCTTTTCAATGTCACAACTCATGCTCTCGCACATTCCTCGCCTCCTAATACCAGCGTTATGTCTGTCAAACATGCACAAAGTCCTGATTCAGTCTCTGTGCGTATCTGCTTGATTACATTGGCATCTATTGTATTGTTGTGTGTTATACACTATTATAAAAGGGATCTTTGTAAATCACAGGTGACATCAACTGTGAATATTAATAAATGTTTACCAAGCTGGTGAAGAGAACACCAAAGCTTTATTATGCACATAGCCTCAGTAGCTATGTCTAAGCTGACCAGTTACGGTGTATTCAGTTTAACTGTGTAGCTATTCCATACTTTTCTGAATGCAGGAATTTCATTTCTAAAGAACAGTTTTTACCCTAGAAATAGAATAGGAGTAGAAGGGACATTCTCATTCAAATCAGTGTAGCAGGATGGTCAGATTGACGGCCATTTTTATGTGTTCAATTGCCATTGCGACCGTGCCGCTTTCCATATGCACTAAACCAACTTAAGGCACGATGCCGATTCACTGAGGTGAGGCGTTGAAGTAACAACAAAAGCGAGCAGTGGAGTAGTGAAGAGAAGAGAGTAAATGAGCAAAATGAAACAACTTGATGCTTCATCCACACACTCTGGTCACAGTGTAGGAAAGAGATGAGATGAGAGTCAAATTTGTCCAGCTCATTTTTCTTTAACCAGCATTGAAGCACTCACTCCCCACCGCTCCGGAGAAGTACAAGCTACCTAGCTAACTAGTCAGCCATCTGTCTCCTGAGCGCTCTCTCCCCGGCGAGCTGCGATAACACTTTACTGCCTCACTGACGGGTGTTGTCACGATAATAACAATTGACATTTTCTTTTGTACTAATCACATGACCACAGAAAACAGTTTAATGTTCATTCTACTACTATTCTATTTCTATGATCTTTAAATTGAGGTACTGCTTTTCCTTAAAGGTACCAGAAGGAACTTTCACTTTGTGTTGACTTTATGGGTCCCTGTGGACCAAAGTGGTAGTGTTTCCAGGGTCCCTTTAGAGAACCTCTCATTTTACTGCAGCAGGGTCTGACAGTCTGCTACGCTCACACCTGGTTTCCGGTTCTTCCGTGCCTCCTTTCCCTCTAGTGGGCCCAGCAATACAGCCTGGCTCTCCAGCAGCAGCATGTCAGTGTTGGCTCCCAGCGGGGAGGAGAGAGGAGGAGGTGCTGCTCCCGGGCGCTGAGCTCTCCACCTCCCACCGGAGGCTCTGACTGCAGGTCTGAAGCGGCAGCAAAGCCGGGTCAGAGTCCTTCCACGGTGGGCTGGTCTCTGCTGGAGGCCCCGCTGGAGTCTGAGCTGAAGGAATTTCTGGTGAACCTGCATGATTTCATCTGATTTCGCACAAGTATTAAAAATAACTATATAGAAATAGACAATATTCTCGCTGATGGTCTGGTTCACTTACGTAGGTCACATTGAGACATCAGTATTCATTTGAAATTCTTTCATTACCAGTTAAAAGTTCCCCACATTGACCTCTTTTTCCACTGAATACCAGACACGTGATCTGTAAACTTAATTGTATGAAATGTATTTAAACATTTGGGATATTGAAAAATTACAGCTATAGTTTTGTTGTCAGTATTTAGCTAGATAAGACACACATCTCCATTGTCACTGTGCGTGACAAAGTGCATGGAAGCATGTAAACACAATAACTGCTGGGTATAATTACAGCACTTTATACTCTGATAATGTGCAGTGTTGAGGTGGTGCTATCGAGGGGTGAAAACAGACCATACCCAACAGTACAGTAAATATATTCTTATGGCGGCTCCACCTCTGATGGGAATGCCATACACCGTGATGCAGAACTATAATACCAGATTTAGCTGCTATGCCGCTGGGATGCAGTGACGATGGATGAATATATTGTCTTCAGAAACATACAATGAGACATGGGAGAGCTGGAAATAGTAAAATATACTAAGATTGTCATGGTGCCTAACTACTGCTCTTATTTAACAATGTTTGTTCTTTTAGAACAGAATCAGTCTTAAGCTCTTTCACTTGTAATATTTCTGACAGGTAACTCTGTAATAGCGTGACTGAATGGCACAACGCCGTTCATTTGATATTCCGCTGATTACCAGTGCTCATATGACTGTACTTTCTAGCAGTCCCCCTGCTGCTATGATGGACTCCTGAGTTGGAGACCTTAAAACTGCCATATTATTCAATATTTGTAAGAGGATTCAGATTTGTCAGTTTATTGAACAGCAGCTGCAGGAGCCCATATTACATTGGCTGTTATAGATGTGTGATAGTGAGAGTATTATACTTACGGTGGCCGACAAAACCCCCCCATGTATGATTATGTCACACTTGACAGGGCACAATTGAATGCAGCCCACTTGTGCTGTTTGTATGTTGATTCAAAGGAGAAAGGCGTATCTCTGTGTGAAGGGTCCCCACATCCGCTGCAGTATGGAACACACTCTCTCTCTTTTCACTGTCTCTCTCCCCTAAACCTCAGAGGACTGGCTTGTTCCAATCAGAGAACCGAGGAGAGCTGGATCCTAAAGCCCCTAACCTGATGGGACTCTCAACACAATCACACCTCACCGGGGGCCGCTGCCTTAATAACTCCTACCCCCCTCCTTTTCTGGTGTCTCTCTGCAGTGTCGGCGGAATCTGAAGCATGTTCAGTCATAGATGACGTTTGTGTTTTGAGAACAACGAATACCCCCGTAGGTATTGAGTTTAAAGACAACATCAAATGCATGGACAGTCAGGCGACACACACAGTGGAACTCACACACTGACACACTCCGTCCAGTCCTCATCGGCCGCACAGCTGTGTGATTTGATAAAATACTTGGCAGGAAACTGTGGCTGACCTTTCTGTCCGTGCTTAACACGTCTGCTCAATGAGCAACCCACCGCACGTATCCAGGCAACGCTGCCTCTGATGAGATCTGAGGTCTGGCCATTGAGTTTCTCACAAGCTTAGAGATGTGATAAATGTGTGTGTGTGTGTGTGCACATCACTGATGGTTCTGTTTTGGTAATTGTGGAAGGTGTCCGCTGGGGATCGTGACCCTTTGAGGCTCCAGAAAACTGCCGGCACAAACCCAAATTATTATGTTTTTAATCTCCAGTCCTTATCAGCACAGATGCAACTGACACTTTTGCACAATTTAGTTAAGTTCTGTAGAACTATAAGCGTGATATTGTTGCAGCTTTAAATTAATCCATGTGTATAATTTTGTTCTTTTGATTCTTTATCTGTGAAGTTGATTGTCTCGATGAATTCAGGTCCCAGTGCTTCCCTTTTCTTTCCAGCTGAACTTTATACTCCGCTGATACTCCTGCCAAGTTTTCTTTTACCCACGAACAACAAACCCCACCCTCTCGTCATCTCTACATTTTAAGAGCTTTACAGTTATCCCAACTTGGTGAAGAAGGGAACGGATTAGAAGAAAATGGCAAGAGGAAAAATCCAGAAGAGAAAGATGGAGATTCAGACAGTTGGACGGAAGGAGATGATTCCCCTTAAATTTGAATACCTTTAAGAAATACATATACAGCGATTAGAATGAATTTAGATAAATGTCAATGCCGTGCCAGTTGAAACATTAAACTTCTTTAGCACCAGAATATTACTTTCATTTTAAAACAGGAGGACGTTTGAGACAGCAGCCTGTGGGAATTTGTTTTATTCATGACTTTGCTTTTATAAATTCTTATAGCTACATCACACAAGAAGTCCGACGCCATAAAGGAGATGTTACACGATGACGGGCCAGATCGACACAGTCATCTACAGTAGGCCTCGGCCCCAGACAATAACAGGCCGTGACAGAGTGTTGTTGGGCGGTTGGGTCGTGATATGCTGTCTGCAGTGTGGGACGTGGTGTTGTGACACCAACACATTAGGGGGACACAACATGCGAGTGACAAAATCTGCTCTCCACCTGATGATGACGGTGACTGCAGTGTCTCATGCAGACTCTTGCACACGGCCCGCAGCCTTTTTAAAACTACTGCCAAAAAAACTCTCGATACGTCAGGCAAGGTTTTTTTGCCTTTATTCATCTGTTCCCTTGGATGTTTTTGTCGACATTACACAAGAGGTTTATTCATATTCCTAGGAGATGGAAATGCAATCAAGTCATCGGCAGGGAAACATCAAAACCTATAATTTTATTCAAATTACTTTGATTGCAAACTGACATTTGAAACACAACAGCTAAGAATACAGACATGAAATTCACCTCCATACTGTAATGGTTTTGCCGTCACTACGTCTTCTGAAAGAACAAGTCCTTATTTTTATTTTTAGTGCCTTGTGATGCAGGCATCAGTTAACACACTGCTATATTTACTATTTACACTGACACACTGGCTGTTGGCTGTGGAGACATCAGAGCCATAACAAAATCTCACAGATTGTATTTGCGATTAGCACTTGACTACAGATCATATTTACAGCTAATCTAATATGCAGTGAATGCAGCATACAGCTGGCAAGATATTTTTTACTCAATTTCACATGGATTTTATTTAGTGGGTATATGAAACACGAAAGCCCTGATTGTGGCTTTTTACTCCATCTATGTGACTAAATATGAGTAAAGTTTGGCCACTTGGGGGCAGCACAGCAACCTGTAAAGACGACATTGACATATTGTCACTATATATATATTACATTACATTATGGTCATTTAGCAGACGCTTTTATCCAAAGCGACTTACAATTCAGTATCTATCTACCGTAGGCTACGGGAGCTATTTTGGGGTTAAGTGTCTCGCTCAAGGACACATTGACATGAGACTAGTGGAGCAGGAGCCAGGGATCGAAGCGCCGACCCTCTGATTGAAAGGCGGCCCTGCTCATATATATATGTATATATATATATATATATATATATGTATATGTATATGTATATATATATATATATATATATATGTATATGTATATATATATATATATATATATATATATATATATATATATAAGACCAACAAAGTATCATGTAGCAAAAGTAGCTGTTTATTTCTGATGTATACAACATCACAGTGCACTTCAATTAAGACTTAACACAACAATATTTTCCCATTAGATATTGAAATGTTATTTATTGTTCTTCATAACGTAGGTCAAATCAAGTTTTTTCATGCACCATGATTTAATAAATAATACAAATCATTTTAGTGTGTTTGTGTGTATGTGTGTGTGTGTGTGAAAGCGAGAGCGAGTGTGTACAGTACGTGTACATGTCCATGTGTTGAAAGCCAGTAGAAGCTCTAATGATCTGAAAATTATTGGTGCAATATGACATTTAAAAAATATACAGACATTAGGACCCTGATATGAGCACAGAACGCTGCAGCAGTTTATATTGAACTGGGGGGTTGAGTGTTTGAGACATGTCATGTGAGATTATGATTGGATAATGAGTAATGATGAGGAAAAGAGAGAAAAGAGAAGGTATTGAGAATAATGAATTATGATAATGATAATAGTAGTAACGATGAAAACAAATAATGTAATGTAATATAAGGGTAATAGTTGTTTAGTGTGAATCGGTTATATAATGATAGTATATATATATATATATATATATATATATATATATATAATTGGTTATATAGATTAATATGTCGCTGAGAAGGATGAGAACAGAATCAGAAGCCGGACAGAGAGGAGACCAAAGAAGATGCAAAATGAGAGACGAAATAGAAGACAATAATAAGAATTGGATTAAGGTCAACATATTTGTGTCCATGGATGGTAATGTGGCAATGTGTAGACCAGGGGTCGGCAACCTTTGGCACGCCGCGGCATAAACACTGGCACGCTGGCACCTCAGTGTTAATACGATCCTCACTTTATCTGTCCCGTTTTCAAAATAAAAGTATCTGCCTCTGTGTCTGTGAGCGTTTGACTGCCTGTATGTGTGACTGTGTCCTGCCTCTTTACAAGTCGGCACTAGGACCCGGAGGACACCACTGCGTGCATTTGATGTTGGAGTGTGGCCATTGGTCAGTTAGGTTGCAGGCGCGCGAATTTCAGATCAAAGTGAGTGACCAAGCGCGCTGTCCGCTGTCTTCGTACAGCGCTGCGGGTCTCTCTCCCTCTCTCCGCTCACCGATCGCTACAATAACTGTTTCCTCCGCAGACATGCAGACTTTAACTGGACAACAGCTGCTAATAAAGACAACAAGGTCAGCAACGCCTGTAATCAGTTGTCCGCGTTAAATTAACCTGGTAGTCGATCGCGGGTGTCTACGTCATCGTTTCCAAACTTATGCGTTTCCGTCCGTCCACACGAATACGCTACCCGGAGTTTTCAAAGTTATCCGGCTTCGGGATCGTTTCTAAACTCCTCCGTTTACGGTGCTCGAAAACACCGGCGTAGTGAGGATGCTCAGTGTAAACGTAGCAAAACATATGAGTTTCCAAATGAAAACGGAGTAATGTGGATGCACTCTCAGTTGGTCAGATGCTCTTTTTGAAAGCTTGCCAAATAAAGAAACGATCAAGGACATTCCCACATCAGCTAGAAGTCAGCAGGTGTTCTCGCACATGAAACATGTGCTCAGCCCCACCCGCAGTCGGTTAACAACGGAGCACTCTGAGGCATGTTTGCATCTCAAAGTAACTAACTACAAGCCCCAGATCACAGAGCTCAGTCAAGAAAAGCAGGGCCAGGGATCACACTGACTGTCTGGTAGGCATCTGATCATTTGATGTTGCCTCAGCCTACAGTTTTAGTTTAAATGTGTAGCTGTTTGTTCATGTCTTTGAAATGTTGATGTGGCTATTTTGTTAAGAATACAGATATACTGTCATTGTTTTGAGATGCACTCTATGGATAGAATAAAATTCCAGGTATATTGGAAATGTTTTTGTATTTTGTGTCATAATTTAACCTTGCGTTATTGTTGATAATGGCACACTAGATGAGAAGAAAATTTCAAACTGGCACTCCATGTCACAAAGGTTGCCGACCCCTGGTGTAGACCGTTTCATGAACAGAATCTTGGGTCCATGATTACTTCCTGTCAGCTGATGTCATTCACACACACAGCAACCAAGGAATATATAAATGACGGCAGGGTCATTCCGTCATTGTGCAAAATGTTGGTGCCAGTGTGTAAACTTTCCGTTGGGCCGACATTGAGATTAACAGCATTGCCGTCTCCTCTTTTGTATCATTTTATCATTTTAAGTGGTCATAACCTTGGTTGGCAGAATCAGTGATTTTTTGCATCGGTAACTAGGTAACGTTTGATATGTTGGTCGATGTATATTTTCTCAGATGGCTTGCATATTTAGAATTTATTTGAAAGTGGAAACCACGCAACCAGGCCGAGAACTTGAGAACTAGAACTTCCCACTACGAGGTCGAGAGTATTGGTAATTTTTTCTTGTATTTTCAGATCGCCCATGTTTATATACCCCTATATGAATCTGGAGCTATATTACTTCCCAGACCATTACCTGTTACTTTTGTCTATAAACTAAGTTTGTTTTGCTAACGTTAGCAAGCAATATCCTACAAGTAGTAGCCACTGTCAGAGTTACAATGTCGCGCAGTGAATATTGATATATTTGCAGACACTGCAGCGCCCCTCTAATGTTTAAAGTCCCTATTATTTCGAGACAGGTAGAAATAGCAGGTAGCAGCAGCATTGGTGAGTGAAAGCAAACGATATAGCCTCCTCGACACGACTAAATCAGCGGTAATAGCTTCCTTTTCCTGGTTCTGGTACAGACAGACCTAAAGTTAATGGTTAAAACGATATTTGGTGAGAAGGGTAAGCAGTTGGACTTTACCTTTACACCATTTAATTAAATTAAATTAATGAATTAAATGAAAACATTACACAATATTTATACCTGCAACATTTAAATATGACGTTAGCAAAATGTGTCAGATTCGGGGAACAGTGACGTTGACGCTGCTAAATACTCCCCTAAGTTCACCAGCTAGTTGTTAACTTTGTCGACAGTTTGTTGCTCAGCATGTACACTACGGAGGGCTTTTAGAGCTTTTAGGATTCATTTTTAGGACAAAATGCAGAGATGGGTGATATCTCCATCTGTATGGCATATGGTGATAGACATATGCAAATTGCTAGAGGCAACCATTTTCACATTACATATTGTCAGTTTTTTCCATTGCTAATATAAAAACATTGAACACTCCTTGTGAGCACTGGCACACCTGAATCCCTAACATTGTAATATTCCTGCTCTGGCTGGCCTCCATCTTGAATAAGCATGGCTGTTGCACAGGGAGCTCACTCATTAACTTCTTTCTGGCACACACTCTTGTTTTGGAGACAACCCCCAAACTTAAGCTGCTCAAACATGGAGGATAGCGGTCTGAGTAAGTGGCCTTAAATTATGCCCATTCAATGCCAGGTCATAACAGTAGTTTGCAAATTAGCAATATCACATAGCGCTTAATTTGTTGTACTATGATAATGTGTACTGTAATGTTATTCATTATGCATTCATTCTTGGGTTTGGCCAACAAATTGACTCTGAATGCAAATGGCTTTGCCCAATCTGGTTTTCAAATGCCAACCAATAATAAAAGTTCATCATGCTGTGATGGAGCAGCAAGTGTTGCTGAAAAGAGGCCAGAGGAACTATTTCTGAGACTTTTAAAGTATCTCCATGATCCTGAGACAGCTAGCACATCCTTAATACTGAGGCAATAGTTGGAGTTAGTCTAGGACAACCTAGACAACTGGAATATTAGATGTATGTCCAGTGATAATGTTTAGTCGCAATGCATGGAGTGGTGTACCCTTTATGTTGCTAGGCAGACAGTAAGAGGTAGAGTAGAGGTTGGGTAGGGGAGGTGTGTAGCACCAACACGTTCTCATCCCAACATACTGATGCTTCGTCAGGACCCATGGCGCCACTTTCTAACAGACTACAGTCGCAGTAAACTTGTGTTCAACGCTGTTAACTCAAACAAAAACACTTAGTTAGGTTTAGCCTAAAAAACACCTTGTCAGCTTAAGGCTACAAAACAGCTTGATTAGATTTAGGAAACAAAACTACTTTGATAGGTTTTGCAAAAATGTCATGGTTGGCCTTAAAAGTAAAACTTTAACAATGTGATATAAGTATAGAAAATCCGTAACTTAAAAACATACTCAACAACAGGGACACCAACACTGATCTACTGGTTGAAAGTCTTGTGTTTGTTTGACCCACCCGCCCTGTGTATTATTTGATTTTTTGTGGCTTTTATACAATGCATCACACTCCCGGAGATTTTTCTCTGAGTGTTTGACAATGACATGTGTGTGTTTACATTGTAGGTACTAGAAAGCCTGGCGCATCTTATACAGACTCTAAAGGGCGCCTTGTGCATCAGTATGAGACGCTCCGTGGTGTTAAAAACTGTTGGTATATGACGCCCTGGGAATTAGAACGGGCTGCTGATCCAGTGGCAACTAAATGCAAAAATACAAAGCCACTGTTTCTGTTATTGTAAGTGAAATGTTAGCCTCAAACAAGGCAATTTCTTACAATCAAGAATTCTAGCATATTGAAGACATTGTTTTTCAATTCCTTTAGTCATATGTATTTCTTTGACTTTCATTAAACACCTCAATGTTAAGGAGAAAAACATCCAGTCCACACATGTACTGTAGCATTTTTCCTTAATGTATGGGTCCAGATAAACCATGTTCAAGTGGAAGTCTAAGAGGAATTACCTCTTCTAGTTTAAACTAGATGTCTGTGATCTGCCACAGTTCTCATCCTCATCAACCTGTATTCATGCTTTTAACGCTGTTCTCCTTTTTCTAGTTGAATTATAAAACCAAATGAGGGCCAGAGGAGCCCTTATCTAAATTCTCTCCTCTTGATTGCAGCAGCCTAATGGACTTAGAAAACTATGAGACTGAACAGTGTTGGTCACAGAACTTCCTCTTTCTCTCCCTTTGAAGCCACACAGCCACTTCTCTGTGTTTGACGATTTGCTGACCTGAATCCTCAAAGTCAAATTTGCACTTAGAAGTGCTATCAGGGTATTTGACACTTGCTCAGAACACCTTTTTCGCCCTAGCTTCCTCTGTGGTTTCTGGCCCTGCCTTGGAGAGACGCTCTGCAGGGCACTGGTTTACAGGAAGGAGTGACACGATCAATTTGCAGAGCAACTGACACAATCAACACCTACATAAATCATATCAGCACAGCCAGGCCCCCAGGCGCCTGCTGAGTTGACAGTTTCATGGCTCACCTCCAGAATGCAACCTGTCAATCAGCAGAGTGACAGATTCCTGAGAGCAGGTACTCTACACTGTCACACTGATAGCTTGGGCTGTGGGGATTCTTCTCAAAACTGTGAAAGCTGTAATGATTTCACAGATTACCTGCTTAAACCTGCTATCAGACCACTGGATTGCTGCTTTACAAGATCAGAATGATAAGCGCATGTCTTTCAGTTGGTGGAGCTTTCATTTGACTTGCATGAAATCAAATCCTATTTATTTTTACATCAATAACCATTGAATTGATATCTGCCACACTTTTTTTTGTTACTAACCAGACCTTTGCTACTACAGCTATTTTACATTTAAAGAATTTTACTGGCAAATCATAGGATGGCTTTTATTGGGATGCAGTCACAGGAAATGTTGCAGAGTAACCATATGTGTCGCAAAATCAGGTAGAACTTAAATTTGAGGTATTATTTGACTTAAAGTAAAAAAATGTTGACGTTCGCTAATAAAGTGTAAACTTTTAAGACTTTTGTCTTTTAATAAAGTTACTTTTGTAACTTGCTGTTTGCTATAACAAATATGACATTGCAGGTACTTCTATTGCTCTCAACATGGCGACCGCTGAGCCAGCTAACAGTGCAAACAAATGCAAACTTGCTGACAGAGCAATCAGTGTTTACCTGAGGGGGAACTGGAGGGTGGGTGCTACACTTCCACCTTAATTCATCCTCCGCTCTCCACATATGATATAGTTTGTGTGTGTGTGTGTGTGTGTGTGTGTGTGTGTGTGTGTGTGTGTGTGTGTGTTTGTGTTGTGTTGTGTAGCAAAATGGGACTTCAATCTGCATTTCGTTGTACAACCCTGTTTTACAATGACAATAAAATAACCTTGTAACCTTGTATTCTTTATTCTCTGCTCAGGTAGACATTACTTCTTTACACTTTTACATCGATGATAGTTGTTTGCTATCTATATTAATGCTCTGAATCCTGTATATTGCATCATTTATTATCGGAGTAGCTATTTGTCTTTAATACTCAGATTGTGGAGGACATACTGTACCTTAAACTCACTTAATCTCTTTGACTCTGGTCATATGCAGTCAAACTCAGAAAGTTCAGTAGATAGAATCATGTGGTGGAGGCGGACTTTAAAACACTTGGCCTGTGCGCATATTTATCACCACGTAGGCTCTGCCTGCTGCTCTGAGTGACTAACTTACACAAGCCTCAGCACCCACTGGAACGACACTTTCATGGCTCATTTACAGGCACTCAGCATCAGTGAAACTGGGGCAAATTTAAAGAAAATGTTTGGTATATCACCATTGATTTTAGTTGTGCTCTTATTCCCTTTATATATAAAGCAGCTTATTAGAAACAAGGTATATATTATACCTTGTTTCTAATAAGCTGCTCAACCCCTATTTCACACTGCTGATTGGTTCTGCCTTCTTAGTCTTGAGTGGATTGCTATTTATAGACCAAACACATGACTGACATTTGAAGAAGTTGCCACAATAAATAGGATGTTGGAATTGTTTTGATCTATCCATGTGCGTAAACCATAGTCTCAAACTAAATAATGTATCTTGTGTTATTTTCATAATTATATGCATGATATTCAGTTGTGGAGGATGTATTTGGATATTTTACTTAATTAAGAACAACAAAGTAGAAATATTCTGTTGCAAACAAGTCTCACATTCAAAAGTAAAAAGTACGGAAGAATTAGCAATACAATTTACCGAAAATGAAAAATAGATTACTTATGTATTGACATGTATGAAATATTTTAATGTAGTAGTTGGTCGAAGTGGGGTTAGTGTTAAGTTTGAGACTGTTGGGTGGTTTAATTCTTAACAATGTGTAAAATCTTATTCTGAAAAGCAACCAGTGACTACACAGCTGTAAATATTGTAAAAGTACAATATTTACCTGAAATATGATGAAGACAAAGCATAAATGATGTCATTATAAATAAGCATGTAAATGCTTAAGCACAAGCTCCTCAATAAGTGGATGTACTTCAACACTTTCCATCAGTGTGAAAAATAGTGACAATCAGTGGGGTCCCCACTACATAGTGTTCCAGTATTATGCTGAAGTTTTACACAGACTTAATACACAATATACAAGAATTCATGGATGCAAGCCAAGGCAAACAACTAGACACACTTTGCACACGTCACTGAGGCTAATATCAGAAACGCCACTCAAACAAGTACACCACGACGCCACAACTATGCCCTGCAATAGAATCAACTCAGCAACCTCGCTTCTCTCGCCCTAACCCAACAAACACACACACAAATAATTGAACGTGATGCACAGACCACATGCTTCTTCTCATAACTGTCCTACAATCCAAGAAGCGAAGAAACAATGTCTCGCTTTATTCCAAGTTATTATAGACAGCACTGCATCAAATTTGACCAAAGGGGGTCTGTTCAGGTCCACAAACAGTGAAGACAGACTCGCTTGCGCAGCCTGTTACAGCTCTGGCCAGTTGAAAATCCTCTCTGGCACTCACTATTGATATTTGCAAATAAATGTTTTGCCATATGAATAATGATTACTGATGGACATGTTAATATTTTAAAAGAGAGTTTAAGTGCCGACTGCGAGTGACAAATATGATTTTAATGAATTTAGAGATGCCCTAAAATTTTGCTGTTGAGGCTCAATTAAAGACACCCCAAGACGACCCTTGAAGTGATTGCACATTGGTGTACTGTTGCCCAAACAGTGAAAGCTACAGTACAATTACAACTATTTATTCTATGTCAACATATAATTGTTCTTCCAGCAGTATGAGAGGTGTAAGCAGCTAGTTCACATCCAATCAACTCTGCAGCAACCAACACAAGCCAGCGCATCAACTGGAGTGACACTTTTGTGGCACTCCTACGAGAAACTAGCCTGCCAATCAACTTGCTCAAACAGGTAATGCATCTGTGCTCGCAAACACACACGCACACACACACTCACAAACACACACAGACACACACACACAAGCACATTTTCTCTCCTGCCAATCCATCGTGACAGACAGGTTTAAAACACACTCCGTCACAGCAGAGGCAGCAGCACGCAAAGATAGCAGCGGGAGTGAGAACGTGCTGAAACAATTGGGACAATTTCTTTGTCCTCAGTAGCATCCCATGATGATTACAATGTTTTACAAAATGGCTGGGAACCAGAGAGAAACAGCGTGGACCGTGTCTGTTTTTATGTTGCTGCAGCTCTGCCTGAACGTTGTCTCTGTAGGACCTTGCTCACACGTACCCTATGGAGAACGTTGTCAGCATACACACAAAGCATTATTCATGTTCAAGCACCCTTGGAGACATGTTCTCATTGCTTTAGACAATAGCTGGTTTTTCATCCAAGTAGTGTATGCAAATTATGATGTAACTAATAAGAAAGGTAAAGAAAGATAGAATGGGAACCAAATATTTAAATAATCAAAAAATGAGGATTGTTGTTTGTTTCAGGTGTCATATCGTAGGGATAAGCCTCTACTGTCATTTTTGTCTGACCATTACTTCCTAAAAATGCTTCATGTACGGTAAACCTAATTTGTCTTCAGTGTAAGGCTATTTTCATATTGACACCATTTAGAATAATTTTTAAGTCTCATGAAGATTCCAAATAAATGTGCAACCTATTAAGCTATATAGTGCTAAAAAAGTCCCCGTTTCCAGGTCCTCGACAGACATATCAATTAAGGCCATTGTATGTCTGTAGGGTGCAATGATGTTAAACTGGCCCTACAGGACTGTCTTTAATTAACCACTGGAAAAGTAGCTAGACTTAATGAGCTTCCTGGTGTAAAGACAGAAGAGCGCTAAGTGATGACACACTAACGTGAACAGTTTTGCTGTTTAGACATGTAATGAAACACCATTTTATATCACTGAGATGTCAACAGACGTGTCATTTAATTGCAGCAATAGTAATATTATAAGGAGCAGCAGAAAATGTTATTCTGTCGTCACACTCCAGCTCATCCTCGTCAGACAAAATAATGGATTAGTCATTTCTTCAGATGAACTAGTTTTTTCACCCCATATCTAGCAAAAAATTCATATTTGTATGGTTTCATTGCAAGTGTCCATTGATTTACCTGTGATTGGTCAACTATCGTAGTAGCTGAAGTCGGCATTGCCTTCCTGCACTCGGCTGATATGTCTGGGGCGGCGGCTAGAAGCTAACAGTGCTAAAAGTGCGAACAGCGCTAACACCAACAACAGTGCTGACAGAGCTAACCTGGGGGGAACTGGGGGGGGGGGGCATTGCGATTCCGTGGTCGTCAATAACGACCCATGGTGACGACAGTTACCTCTGTACGAGCGCTGTGCAGTGCAGCGCCGCTTATCTAGCCAGTGCAACACACTGTGTGATTAGTATTGCATGAAGTGCTCTATTGGTATCAATATTGGTACTGACATCATTTTTTAAACAATACCCACTCCCACTCGTTATTGTCTTGCCACTCACCTGGACCCTGCCTAGCAGCACACCTTTCCACTAAGGTTTTTCTATGCGCAAATTCAAAAATGCTCTCAAAATGGGGTGGATGTAAACACACCCAATTTCTTTTTTGAGAATCATAACTAAGATCTGTAATTTATTAATGGTGGGGTGCAGAGGATGAGATGGAGTTGAGAAGTCTCGCTATCACAGCCTGAGGAAAGAAGCTGCTCAGTAGTCTGGTGGTACTTGTGTATCTCTTGCCAGAGGGCAGCAGGGTGAACAGGCTGTGTGACTTTGGTGGGTTTTGTCCCTTTTAGTATCCTTGAAGCTCTGTGCAGGTACCTCACCTTACTAATATCACTGACGCTTTGTAGATGAGTACCAATGATGTTCTGGGCAGTTTTACTCACCAGCTGCAAAGCCCTCCTTTCCTTGTAAGGGTTCCAGTCAGGATGCTTTCTAATTGCTCCTAATTGTCTGAGTTTTGGGCTCTTTTCTGGTTAATTCCAGTAAGGTTGTTGTATATTTATAATTGATAATCACTCTCCAGGTGTATGAACTAGAAATGGGATACACAGAGCAATTTCTTCTGGAGCATGGCTTACTCACACAATGCCATTTCTGAAATATATATGACATACTATCCTGAAGGGGGGGGGGTTAAGTATTTTGCAGGTAATTGTAAAGCTAACATATTCATTCACAAGGCATTTTATAAATCTGATATGATTAGAACATGAAACATATGCTTGGACTACACTTCTAATGTGACTGTGATGCCTTACAATGCATCTTTCTGTAACTTGTCACAGTGTCACAGAAAAGTCAAAGTACACATTAATGCCACACTCTCCCTATTTTGAAACATCCCCGGAGAATAAACACTATTAGCATAGTAAATATGCCGATGACAAAAGCTGCATGCCCATTTGGATGAATATCAGCCTCTGACCTTGTGACAACCGGCTCCTCTGCCTCATCTCATACTAACTGTCGCCTCTCTTTCTATCTCCCTCTCTGTAAATGTGGCCTGAGAGGCAACATGGCCGAGGCTAACACCTATTTATTGCTTTGCAGATACACCCTGGCTTTGCCTCATGGCTTTGTAATTAAAGCTTGTCCTGCACCAGATGAAGATATGGAATTATAATTTTTTCTCAGATGAAGAGATAGAAAAAACAGCAGCTTTTTGCTTCCTCCTGGGCTCGAGCTCATTTGTAAGCAAGGGGAGGAATTATACTGCGCCTAAATACGTTTTCATATATGTGGTGAGCTTGGGGTGTGTTTAATTTATCTGGCAGGTCAGATTTTCCAAAGGAATTGTGAACAGGATTGCATTTTTATACAAATGGTCCATTAAGATGAATGATAGTTCCCAGCTCATCAGTTACCTAAAGTTGCCTGTTGTTGGATGACTTACTTCCTCACACATTTTAGTCACATTTCAACTCTCCCCCTAGCTAGAACAGGGGCACTTCAGACACCATTAGCATGCTGGTGGAAATTACATCAAATGTACCCAGATGTTAATGAATGTCCTGAAGAGTCCACTGTACTCATACTTAATCAGGTGCCTTATAGCCAGAATGTCTAAACTATATTTTTGCCATACAACCATGACTGTGACAGCTGATGAGTATCATCAGTAAACAACTAACAGACGTGTAGTCTCAGTAGTTCAATACAAACTGAGAGTGAGCAGAGCAGCTCTGCTTGTTCTGAAATATGACAACGAAACTGTGGTGATTCAAAGATGTGTGTGAAGCATTCATGTTTTAGAAGTTGTAGCTTCTTTGCAGCAACATCCATAATTGAAGCATTGTCTGTTGTCATGGTTACAACTTTGTGTCATATCAGAATCGGCTTTATTGACCAAGTAACTTCTTCACTCACAAGTGAAATATAAGCATAGACGGTTTGTGGTTACTCATCCTGTGACCAAAGAGCTGAGACACTTGGAGTTCTATTTTGGATTCTCTAGACTGACTCAGTTCCCTCCCTCCCTCTCGTACCAGACCTGACAGAAGACAGATGACATCCCGATACGAGCCCATCCATCAGAAAATATCAAACAACTGTTAACAGAAATCGTACATCGTTGAAATATGAAAACCTTTGATTTATGCGTCTGTACTCGGTGGATTAATATGATTATAGATATTAAACCTGCAGGATAATGAGTTACGGAAATTCCAGCTGATGAAAGCTTCAGCAGACTGCCTATTAAACATTGTTCATAATCAGCTCCTTAGTATACAGATAGGATAGAGTTGTGCTCCCATGCGCTGCTGTACCAGATGGCTATTATTTGGCATGCAGCGATGGAGTGACAGGAGGTATATTAGAGCACTGACATATTGACATTAATATTGGCATGACTAATTGCAGGAAAACCCATGGCTTGAAAGGAATATCAGAATAATAATATCATACATTGCATATGTTGAATAGGCCCGTTCTTTTTGCTGAAGCTAATATTATATGATCAACACCGATTCTAGAAGAATTGAAATCCCATTATTGGATTAGGTCAAGTGCCATTCATTCTTAACTAAACCATGGGAAGAGCCTGAAATGTATTTGCTAAATGACTTGAATGAACAGGCAACAACACAACACATTCATAAGTATTCAATTAATGACGATGGCATTTCAGCAGAATAATCACTATCTTCACATAGAGGTGGGCAGCCGTGTCCCGTTCGGCCACCACACGATGGCGCAGCACAGTGATAAGCACACACACGAGGGAGAGCTACTTTTCACAACACCCACACAGGTCATAGATCCTACTTGGGGCCATCGCTGTTCCTTTGTGTCTTGGAACCTCTTGCTTTTCATGTTGGCAGCCATGTTAACGAGTTAGAGCAGCCACACAGCCCACGTGAGCGGCCGAACTGCTGCAGCTCGTATTTATGGGGTGTCTAGTTGAGCCGCCGGCAGCCGCTGCTCACAGTCCGTTTGTCTTTTGAACAGTTCTGGTCCACCAGCGTCTCGTTCATGTGGGTGAAGATGTTAAAGGTTATGAAAAGAGGTCAAATCTTGTTTTGAGTATCCCATTTAGTGATACCGTCACCAAAAAAATTGTTTTCAAAGTGTGTGGTTAATGCACATGAAACATACACGTCAGATGAATATTGAACGACAAGGCTGTCATGCTGCTGTAATTAATATCAAACCTTATGCTAATAAGGCATTGACATTTTGTATTTTACTGTTAGATGCAGAAATAACATAGTGTATTTGCAGTAATACTAAGTAATAATAGGCGTTATTTGGATAAAATGATCACATCTTGGGAATCTAAATGGATACTTTCTGTCCCAAAAAATTATTAAAAGTTATTGCACTTCTGCTCTAAAACGGAATAAGATAATGTGGAAGCTCTCTGGTTCAGTTTAAGAATAAGGTCAATTTGATTAGTATAGTTATATGATGATCATTTTCTGGAATATTGTGAGCATTACCTTGTTCTGCTGTGTGGATGAGGAGCAGAAAGACAAGTGAACACAGTTGAAGTAGTTGGTATGAATCACACTACAGATATCATTGTGACGTAAACAGATGCAGGTACAGATAGCAGCTTTGGAAAGAATGCTGACATCACCTGACAGGGCATTTTTTAATGAATTTTTTTGACAATAAAATTGTTCACATTTATACCATCAGACAACAAAATATTTCTCAACTTCTGAAACGTTCCGTTTCCCCACCTGCATGAAGACAAAAAATATGTTTTTACTTGACATGCTCAAAAATAGATATGTTCTTGAAGACCAAATAATCATTTTGAACAACTACAGCTGTGTAGAAAATGTGATGTGAGTCTGTATGCAAATACGACTTCATTAGTTTGTGTGATAAGGAGATTGGGGTGAGGGGACAGTGCGTTGTAATAGAATGGAAGACAGATGACAGTCCTATTTCCTTTGAGACTTTCCTGCTCACTGTCTTCTATTATATTAAACCAAATCAATTATCCCAAAGGCAGCACGATATAATAGGAAGCTGCGTGGGCATTTTCAAGCAGAGTAGGCCGGCTGCTCAAATCCAAACACGCTGCGTGCGATTACAGTGATGAGGGCATTGAAATCTTGTAATTGAGACATGCAACGTTATGATTGCAAACTGATTGAATATAATTAGCCGTGGCTTTTACTTTGTTTGCTTGCTTCCTTTAATTAAAAGATTTTTCTTTGCACTTCGTCAGAGTAGATTCACGGGATGTTTGAGAAGTGATTAGCCCGGTAAGGCCCACTAAGATAATTAATTGCCCAATTGTACAAAAGTGTGCTGCGGTTGCCAAGTGGCCTACCCCCTTATACGGCCTCAGTGACTACACTGTAATTAACTCAGCAGTGGCCATGTTTAATCCATAGCTAACTAGAATGACGCAGCAGCATTAACCTGCAAAAGTGAGTTATTTTCACTTCTCCGCGTTCAATCATCATCATTTCAGGGTGACGTCCTTCATAAGCAGGAGTGACACAATCTCATCAAGGTTAATGTTTCTCTGACAGCTCCATGAAGAGCCGTACCATAAATAGAAGCAGTAGGTACACCTTCACGTACGAGTACAGTGCATACTCCCCTCTCCACTCGGCTACAGAGCTGTGTCTTGACACATCTCCACAGTCAGCTCCCAAATGCGCTGTGTGCCGGCCCGCAGTGAATATTAAGTCCATTCTCCTCCAGTGTCTCTGTGGGTGTGAGGCCTCGTCCTTGCAGAGCGGCGCACACTCCATCCCTGACAAGGGCTCTGCTTTTATCACCTGATGCCGCGAGAGCCAAATGAGGGTTCGGCCATGTTCAGCCATTTATCATCCGCGATCAGCGAGCAGCCACGGGGGCAGAAAGGACCTTGGCTGCCTGTGTGCCCCCCCCCCCCCCCCCGCCATTTGTTCTTAAAGTCGACCAGCTTTAGAGTCGCTGTGGTCTACTGCCTTCACTGCAGTGAAAACAAACATCAACTCGGTAGCTTTGTTTAAACATAGCGGGGCTTGTGTCTGGGGCTTCTGAGTCCGCTCACTCTGTATCTCACACAAAACACTTGCTTCAAGGTAAAATAGATGATAATGATGAATGTGGCAAATATGGTTAGAGAAGCGTTAAATGGGGGTGCTTATTTATTCTTCGTGCCGACATCCATTCCGTTTGCCAGCTGCATGGTAAGGCGCTCAGCTGAGAAATGTCTGCGACTTATAATGAATTGAGAAATTTGTATACAGCAGAGAAAGTTGTTAGCGAGTGTCATTCGACAAGCAACAGTGCTGTTTTGCAGGATGTTCAAAACACCTTCAGTTGAACTAGTTAAATAAGTGCATAAACCCACAGAGCTCTGGGAGCATATTGATGAATGTGTGCACGAAACCACCTCAAGGAGGCAGTGGATGAATTGTTGAGCTTGAACAAAAGGGAGGGTGGGAAGGTAACCTGACTGATTTCCTTCAAATTTTCCTAAAAATAAGGGATGTGTACCGATCTCTATATTTGTGTTAACAAGCGGGTTGGTTTCCCCTTTCATCCACCTCGTTCTGCACCACAGCCCCACTCCCTTTGAAATGGCTTGTTTGGACTGACATGCTCTCTAACCATATATTTGCTTTGTCCTGGCTGGTCCAGACGCCAGGACCCATTTTTATTCACTGTAGCACGGTCGCTTTTAACGCCCACTTTCAGGATTTCTCTGAAGATAAACAAGAAATGGTATGGAGGAATAGGACATGAAATACAGCAATTTAGCTATGCTAGCAGCATAGGCTCATGGGACATCTTTGGTGAAATATCTCCAATCTTGTTTACTGACATCTTGCTGTAAGCTTCAAGATGTTTAGCTTTTGCAAAGTCGTACAACATATTAGGTTTTGGATAAGTGCCATTAACAGCAGCCCCACTCTGAAATGAGCTTTGTTCCAGTATTTCTTGTTTGTTTCCTCCTGTCTGCATGGAACAAGCACAAAATGTATTATTATTATTATCTTAATATAATTGGTATTTATACTAGAAAATCCAAAGCAAAGTTCATTGAGAAATATGACACACATGATTATACATTTCTAAATTCCATTTTCCAACTGTGAAATTTATTGTCGGCACAAAAAGCCTTGGCAAACTTGTTTTCCTAACTTTTGAATTGAATAGAGTCAACATGATATCATTCATAATCATGTTTTGCTAATGTGCTCTTTATTTTTAGCAGCCAACAGTCTGTGCCCGTTTTGAATTATAATAACAAAAGCCAGAAGATTTATTCTCGCTCCTTTTGTAGTGCTCTCTTTTCTCCTACCTGTCTCCATGAGAGAGGAGTGATGCAATAGCCTGATATCAACATCTGTGCCTCTGTGAAGACTCTGCTGCCCAGATAAGATGCTCACAAGTGTACAGAGGAGGGCTGTACTGGTGGGGAAGATATGCAGCATAGACAGACAAAGAGAATAGCATGAATCCAAGTGTCTGCCTCAAGAAATTGCACGGGTAGTCATTTCAGAATGACCTTAAGGAACTTCACCACACAAACCCGTCCTTGAGAGACCCATTGCCGTATGCGCTGAGGACACTGTTAGTCAGAAACCTTTGACCGATTTATTTTTGTTTGTGTCTTCATAAATGTGTGCCGTTTGGAAGGAATTTGGATATGTTATGCAATGCCCACTCCCTTAAAACAGGTGTTGTGGGATAAGAAATTGTCTTGGAAAATTGGATTTTTAATGGGCAAAAATAAACAACGTAACAAGGTTAATTTACTGTTGGAAATTTCTACCTGAATAAAATGTAACATCATTTATACATCATTATAACTACATGTGCAAAACATGACAAAGTGATCAAAATGCCTTTGTCAGCACAACTTCTAATTATTTCTGTGAATAGTGGGAAAGCAAACACTACGGGAAAATCTGACTACTGAACAGGAGTTACCATCCTGGTCTGAAAAGTGAAGCCAACGCTGAGGTGTATTAAAGCTACATTCTCTCTAATGTTCATCAGGGGGCGACTCCTCTGGTTGTATAGAAGTCTATGAGAAAATGACTCTACTTCTCTCTTGATTTATTACCTCAGAAAACATTGTAAACATGAGTTGATGGTCTCAATCTCTAGTTTCAAGTCTTCTTCAATAAGTTAATTTAGTAAATTATGCTCCATTTAGAGTCAAATAGACCATAAAGCAGGGTATTTATCTTTTCTCTTCCCTTCTGTCACCTCGCCCCATAGGTGGATGTGTAATGTATATGTCATGGCTTAGTCTTTAGTTCCTTTGTTTGTTGTTGCCAGCTCAGTGTCAGAGCAGTAGTGGATCTACATTTCAACTTTAACTTCCGTATTTTACAATAAAAGCAGAGCTGTGTCTACACCTAAATCACCAGTGCTATATCAGCTCCAGACTCACACCTTCCTCCATGAAATCAGGAGACAATATACATGGAATACAGTAAAAAAAAAAAGGGAATAGTGCTCTCCATCAGAACTGACACAGAAAACACGTTGGATCATCTCACCATGGCAAAATAAGTTATAATGTTATTGACAATGTACCGAGCTGAATAAAACTTCACAATTTGAAGTGGCAACAGACATGTTTATTTGCTTTAACTTATCTTTATAAAGTAAATTGATATCACAATGTAATGGCTGTAGAATAATAACACCATCAGTGTTTAGATTGGTTCCCTATAGACCTTGCTGACACTATGCAGTTTGCTGGAGCAAGAAAATAAAGGCTCAGTTTATGGCACAATGGAAAGAAAGCCCTTGAGTTGCACCTATACCTATGAAGGTAATAAAACAACAACATGGAGGTGCTGAAGTCTGAACTAAGATGGAAAACTGCTTCCTACGCTGTCTACACTGCCCTACACGTGTACACTGCATCATGCACACCGGAGAGCATTTTGTTAAGAGGCAACTCAACAAAATAGCTTACATCTCAACAAAATAGCTTACAGTAGCTATCCCTAGGTAGTTGAAATGGCGGCCGGTGGAAAAACCAGAAGATTGTTAACGTTAACTGTGGAAACTCTACCTAGGAAAAGAGGCCCATTTACGGAGGTGGTAAAGAACGCAAAAATGGTGAGTGATAAATAACATTCTTTTTACAAAGTTTAGTTAGATGAGTAAGTACGAAACCTGCCTAATTATTACTAACGCAGATATAGTTGTCTGCTTTTCATCTGGTTGACGCAACATATTTTCCGACGCGCGACAAACAATAATACGACTTGGAAACACTACAGGGCAAAAGTTGAAAAGTTATGTTGCCACTTCAAATGTATAAAGTACCTCAGCCTCTTTCTCAGCGCCAGAGGGAGTCGCTGCAATGTCAGATGTGCCTGTATAACACCTGAGATTGATAATATAGCTTTTAAACATTTCTTGTTGCTCTCTTTTCTTCTCTCATTTTAGTCCTGTGAATAATAGTTCATGCATTGAGGGTTAAGCGATAGAGTGTTTTACTATTAGGGGGAAAAGACTCTCAAACAAACCAATAAAAATGCAGTTGTTATTCATATTAAATTGACTTGTTATGGTGTCTGAGCAACAAAGGACTGTTTCACAGTCTGGTCTCAGGAGGGGCCCAGAATTCCTTGCTGGTTTCTTGTCTCGCCCATGATTCTCCTACAGGAGGCGTGCTGTGACACAGACATACTTGCATAGCTCGTGGTGGCTCATCAATAAGGTCGTGGAGCAGCACCACAGATGCTGGCTGAGGTCTCTGTCCTGGTGAGACGAGCTAATCACGGTCTCTGCGGGGGACAGCGGGGGGAGCAGTCCATCTTCTGACACTTTATCTGCACAGTCACACACAAACAAGCGAATATACACTCCTGCACAGCCATGCAAGTAAACAGCAAACATCAGGTAGACACCCCTCCACAGGCGCACACATAAACACGTCATGAAGTACACGATGTACAGCAGGGACATGTGTGTTATCGTCCTCCCTGCAGTGGCACTGCCATTTGGTTGCATCTGTGTTTACCATAATCCAAAAGAGACAGTCTTATATATACATTAGGCTTTGTGGGCTCATTGCCTTTGCAATCACAAGCATGTGTTAGTTGTGTACTTTCAGAATTTGGCAATTTAGTTTGGCCTTGAAGGTGATGTTGAATTTCCATTGAAGTGAGCATTACATAATGAAAGTCTAATCAAAGCTTAATATGCAACTTTCCATAACACAAGCTCAGCAAACTAGTGCCTTTGCCATGGTAAAAATACATTTTGTTGGGCCTCAAGCACAGAAGCAAACATTTGTATGAAACACAAAATACAAAATACAGATTATAGCACACAATATGGCGTTTCAGGATTTCCTGCAAAGAATTGTTAGAAACATAAAAAAACAGACAACAGTGCATGTCTGATTTTTTATTTGGCGCTGACTGTTTTTGGGCTTACTGTTTCACATTAAATGACTATGGCTGCTCGGACTTTATCATCTCTATGTCTTTAATTTGCAAGTTTTTCCGTTACTTTCTATTTAGTGAGTTAGCCATGGTTACCCATTCAGCCATGCAGAATGCTAGTCTAGTGTATTTGTATACTTTTGCAGCAACAACATCCCACACACAGCCATCACAGCGCTAGACCGAAACCTTGTTTATGCTTCAAAAAAATCCATCTTATAATTTTCTCAATTGAGTGGTCAACAAAGCTTGTGTCCCATGAAAACATTTATGTGAGGTCAATTCCAGTTGGCTGTAAGGATACACTGTATTAGTGTGTGTAAAGCAAATAAGAAGGGTGTAAAGGTATAAAGGGACAAAACACACATTCACAATGTGATCCAATCAGCAGTAAAAGCACTCCCAACCATGAACATGCTGTTAAAACCACACTCAAAGAAAATATAACTGTTATAAAAAAACCTGGAGAATAGCAGATAAGACGCAGATGCGCATACAAACACACACACTTGAGAGTTTTCTTGGCTCCCTCTCATAAGTCCCATCACCGTTGTCACTCATCAAAATGTAATATTGCACAATGCACTGAGAGAGGGTTTCATCAAGAGCACAGAGGCCAAGGACACTCATACAATGTTAAGGGGATGGAATTGAGTCTACAATTGACTTATTTATATCAGCCTTAAATATGAGTCATTCTTTGAGCTTATGATTCATCAAACAGACACAACTATCTATGAACTTAAACTGGACCAGCATATCTCATATTTCCTCACTGACTTGTGGGGAAATGACACAAGTTCATTAGTCTTGCCTCGTCTGCCCAGAGAGCCACAATTAGTCATTGCAAATGTTACCTGCTCTCTGTGATCAATACTTAATTACACCAGCTTTAACTGGTTTTTGGTGGATTATTGGTTGGAGGAAAGGAGCTTGTTTGAGAGGCGAGAGCGACCCAGCAGGCTTATAAAGACAGAAACTGTTGGAGTGATCGGTAACCATGCATCATTACTCGGGAGTCGATGGTAACAAAGTGTTCTGAATCATGCTTAATGACATTAGAGGCAGGGAATAGGGAGGGACAGCAGATGCTTAGTTTGTTAGCCAGGCCACTACTGATGTAACTGTGTTAGCCTGGCTTCCTTAGTGCTATAATGTGCCTGGCAAAAAAGAACACAAGGCAATTAATAATCCTATTTCAAAACATATGCTTCTGTTTACAGCTTGAAAATTGCTTTTAGGAACTTGTAATTGATAAAAAAAAAACTGTTTTAATAATGGATTACTTGTTGATGCCAAAATGTCAAACATTTTATGGTTCTAGCTTCTCAAATATGATAATTTGTGTCTTTTCCTGGTTTCATACCATGGTAAACGGATTTTTGAAAATGGTGGTTCGACCAAAGAAAAGCTATTTGAAGATATTACTTTGCGCTTTAGGAAATTGTGATTTCTCTGTTTTCTAACCCTATCTAACCTTAATCTAACCGTTTAAAATAATGACATTCTGCCTCAGCTGTGCTTTGTATGTCATGCTAAGTGTTAGCATGTTAGCATTTGCATAGTGAGCACATTTCATTGTGAGAGCTGCTAGTGTGGCTCATAGGTTAGTATGTCCCCCTCTGTCTTTATTAATGAAAAATGCTATGAGACAGAGACGTGCCCTGTGCTTTAAAATAATGTGAACTTCACTTCAAGAAGTGTTCAACCTTGAGAACCTGTCACATTCTGATGTAATATTATGAACTCTTCCTATAATGTACTTGATATGAGTGTGACTCCAAACTCCCTGTGAATAACATCCTCAGTAAATTTGAACAAATCACCACTTAAAGACAAGCTAGAGTAGAGCTTATCCCTCCCATCAACCTACCCCGTCTTTCTCTCTTTTCTCAAGGACAGAGGCAGGTGTTAATAAGACTCATTAAGCACAATGCAGCAAATGAGAGGCTCACCAGAATGCAAAGATAATGAGATAATAAGATTGCTTTCAAGCAGATAAACATCCAGTAAATATAGCTGGCTGTCACAGGTGTTTTTGCATAGACCGTGTATAATCAGCGCTCATCAATATTCACAATGCAAAGGATTCGTCCTTTGGAATTTAAACAAGGGCAAAATATGAGGCTGATGGTAAAACACTGTACTAAATATTGTGAAAAGCATTTCAGGGAATTACAAAAGGGTGTTTGAAAGAAAAAAACATGCACAAAATCATACAGGTATTTGCAATAGCTGGCCATGCTAGGAGGCTAATTTCTCAGATGTCTTCATCATGTGGTCCTGCCTCCTGCTATGGCCCTGCTGACATTACTGACTACTACTACTGTCTTTGTGCTTTCTCGCCTCGCAGGTTTCCATGAATCATGGTTATACCTGGACCATGGTCTTGCCTTCCTGCCGTGGTTCTGTCGTATGCATTGAATGTGTTGTAACTCTGTTATGTTCATTCTGTACACATGACATCTATCACACTTCTGTCCATCCTGATAGAAGGATCCTCCTCTGTTGCTCTCCCTAAGGTCTCTTCCTCTTTTCTCCATTAATGTTTTTTCGGGAGTTTTCCCTGTTCCGATGTGAGGGTCCTGGGACAGGGGATGTCTTATGTGTACAGATTGTAAAGCCCTCTGAAGCTAATTTGTAATTTGTGATTTTGGGCTGTACAAAAATACATTTAATTTAAATTGAATTGGATGTGTTCTGCTGACTATTTGTTTGAGGCTCAAGCTTTTAGTCAGACCAGCTGTGTGTTCATCATAGGGAATACACTAATCTTTTTTTGGTCTCGTAAAGTGATTGGCTGATATCAGGAAAACCACGAGGTTGCTATTAGTCAAGAGCTAAACATCCCATTTAACGATGTGGTTGATTTTTATATACATTGTATAAAATGTGCAGATTAAAACCATGAACTGTTTATAAGAAGTGGACATAGTCATCGTAGTCACCATCGATTGGATTGTTGACTACTGTTTTGAAGCCTCGAGTTCAGCACAATAATTTACTAAATGAACATCATGCTGTATTGATGAAGACTTGAAACTAGAGATTGAGACCATAAACTCATGTTTACAATGTTTACTGAGGTAATAAATCAAGAGAGAAGTAAAGTCATTTTCTCATAGACTTCTATACAACCAGAGGAGTCGCCCCCTGATGGTCATTAGAGAGAATACAGCTTTAAGACACTTCAGCATTGGTTCACTTTTAAACCAGATTAAAACAAATATGTCAGCATGTGTTCATCTGTGTGGCCTTGCAGCAGTATGTGGGCAGGTGCAGATATATATGCATCCGTTTTTGAAAACCGGAGCAATTAGAGCACAGCTGTGAAGACTGGGGGTTGATAAATTCACCTTTTATGCTGCTTTGCATGTTGACACAGAAATTAAGATTCATTGCTCTACACAAGCTAAAATAATATGGGACTGACCGGCACTACCCCCATCCTCACCCAGCATTCCTGGAGAAACATATGAAGCAGTCAGCTCCTACCGAGTCAATAGATTTTCAGCAAGCACGGCTACGCTTGTCAGCTTCAGCTGATTGCCTGACATACTTCGTCAGTGTCTCCTGGCTCATCTACAGTTGTCAGTTTTCCGGACGTGGCTGTTGAAGCCATGCCCCTGATCGTTCTCTTAATTCCCCGTACAGCCTGTCTGTTTTTCTTTTCTCACCTGCACTCTGGCCAGTTCTGTCAGTCGTGATGTCTCCATTGCCCAGAGTGGCCCTGTCTATCTGGCTCTGGCTTTAGCACATTAGATTTTCTCTCTCTGCCCCTCTACTTCCCTCCTGGATTCCTAACCTCTCATTTTGTTCCTCTCCCCCCATTCAATCTTTTCCCTCTTTCATACCATTTCGCCACTCAACCCACAACCTTCCTTTCCCTCTGTGAACTTTGCAGCACTCCCAGAGGATTGTAGTTGAACAACCAGAGGTGCCCTGTCAGACCCATTCAGACACATGGAGGAATGCTGAGCCCCAAAGCTGTGGGCTTCACCTCAGCAGCAACGTAGCAACGATGCATAACTGTTAAAGACGTTATGGGGTGACGTAAAACACTCGCCATGGCAGCTTGGACAGGAGAGGTTGCTTTGTATAAAGATCAGACTCAGTCGAATTCGGCCTCAGCCTCTCTGTATTCTCTCTCACAGTAGCTGGCTTGATGCAAATCAATAAAGTAATTTTCCCCCAGACTTGTCGTAATTAACAATCTGCCATGTGTGCTATGGGGAACTGCTGCATTTGAATTGAAGCTACTTCCAGCTGCTACTGAGACGTCTGTGATTTAAGAAGTTTAAATCTCTATATGAGTAAGCATTTAACACTGCCCACACGCTCTTAAGCAATGCTTGTTATATAGTCTGTCAACCTGAAAGGGATTCCAGCTGATATTAACTGCCAACGTCTTTATTTAAGAAACTTTAATTAATCAAAAATCATTACCTAAAAGTTGTATTTCTAAAGCTATATCTAGACTTTTCTAAATATAGTTCAAGTTGTGCACTTGGAGGGCTAAGAAACCACAGAGAAATAAGTTTCCATCTCAAAGAACTTCATCTCTGTATCTCCAATATCATATATTTGCTAAAACTTGACAAATAAGTCGCTGCATCTTCTACAGAGTAAGTAATTGTTTGTAGCATGACAACACAGGGCCAGGCAATAATGATGGCCAGGGTTCGCACATTACTTAGTAACACATTCCAGTGATGTGATTACTATTTAAAGTAGCAAGGTGTGTAAGCAATTACAATCAAGCTAGCCTTTGCACGGTGAAACGCTAACTCAAAAGTTGTCTTATGTACATACCATGTCTTCTAAGCTAATAGCTAGCGAGCAAGTTAAAAGGCCATCTGTTTAGGATGGGACCTCTGAGGAAAGGTTGCATGCGGTCAGTCACTAAGTCAACGTGAGCTGTTCATAGTCAGTGAATATGTTGCGTGTGTCTTGTGGTGTATTTTGACACGTGTAAAAGTTGTTTGAAGGCACCTTTGACAGTTCTGAAAGTAATGCATAATGTTACTAATTGCTTTAGCTGTTTTTACTATACAAAAGTTTGAGAAACCAATGGTTCAGAGCACATTATAAAAATGAACAAAATGTGTTATTTAGGTTGTTGTCATGTTGATGCATGAAAAGAGAACTCAACACAGTTTGTAGAACATCAATTTGATTATTTTACATTTTTTAAGCATTTGCTGTATTTGACAAAGCCATCGTCACTCAAGGCCCACTTACTCGCTTCTTCTGGAGCTTTCAGCTTTATCACACAGATGGTGAAAATTGTCCTTATTCTGAGCACCTTTAGGACCTCTCGTCCCTATTGGCTGAAAAGCTGAGCTTTGCAGTTCATGTTTGACCTGGGAAAGGACAGTTGACAAATCCCCACTCAAGGTCTGGATTAATTATTATGAAGACTGTGTGGTGGAAAGCACTGCAACAAGAGAACAGGAGAGTCTTGAGTGTAGACTGTCGTAAACAGGTTGAAGTTGCTCAATCATAAGTAACAATGAAGCAAAACATATTATATCTTATCAACCTTTGATTATAGTAAATCGGGCGCTGACATGACTGCATGTTGAATGAAATTCTATTCTATCTCCATTTTAGTATCTCCATGAGCATTGGCTCCTTTTGATGACAATAATATTTGAAGCAGCTTTAGCACCTTATTGTCTAAATGCTGCTTCAGAGGATTTTCCACGGCACCATCAAAAGTATTACAGGGAGAAACATAAAAAGCAGCACAATCAAACAGCATCTGTGGTGTTCGAGTTGTGGAATTAATGAAGGGAACGTTTATTGACGTGTAATCAGTGTAATTATCGCGAACAAGGCAAAGCGAATTCTAATCACTGCCAGCATAACTTTTCCAGATGATCACCTTTATTTCCTCAAATTTCTCTCTTTACAGACTCATCGTTCCAGAAAGACAGCTCTCCATTGATGAGGAATAAGTAGCCGGCAAACACAGCAGTGATATTAGCCATGTGCCAAATCTATACAGCCCACTTAACGTGCATTAAATATGCTCTTTGCTTCCAATACACTGATGAGGTGACTCCAGGTAAAAGCTATTACCCCTCACTGATTTGCCTTGATTAAATCCCTGCCAATCACTCAGGGTGAGACGGAAACGAAGAGCAGCCAAGAGAAGAGTTCCGAAGCAGAGGCAAGGTGTGCAAAAAAGGGCTTTGACTTGTTGTTTAGAACAAGTCTAAATTGTTCAGAAAAAATTGTGTAATTATCAAAAACTGACTTAAATAATGAGATATCTCACTCAAACTGACCAGTTCATAGATTAGATAGAGTTATACATCCATGAAAATGAAATGAAAGGGGAATCATGTTTTATATTCTGCAGTAAGAGATTGTGAAGTTTACTCCCTAGTTTGTTTCCTGCCATTTATCAGCGTCTATTTGTTCAAACCCCGCTGACTTTGACCTTTTTTACAAATGTCACTGTCCTCAGAACAGCTGCCCTGAAAGCAGCACATCTGTACTGAGGTGATTAAAGGACAGCAGACAAACTGTCTACATCTGACTGACTAATAACAAATATTCAATGGGCAGCGTTCCTCATGACGTGTACTATACAGAAAGGAATCACTGGGGGCCTTTTAAGCCCGAGGGTCCCCCATTTGGACGCAGAGTACATAAAAACTTAGAGAGTTTTGTGTTAAAAGTAACTGGCAGAGAACCCACGAAGAAGGAATATAATGATGTTATAGTTCTGCAGAAACCTCAGCGTCCTGGGAACAACATGAACTCGGTCACTTCTACATGAGACAAACACATCTCCCATCAGCCAAGCAAACAAATAACAAAATATCATAAATCATACTCGATATGACTGGAAAAGACCGGAGAAAACAGCTGCTACACTCCGTTAGCAACGTGCTACCTACGAACATGCAGCATGAAAAAGCATGTCCGCCTGACGGAGATTACGGACATAATTTCCATTTCTCTCTCCGGTAAACCATCGCAGAGATATTCAGCTTCGAACACAAAAAGTCACACAGCTTTCATCGAATATTGTACTCACTTTTGGTCGAATCTCAGCGAAAAAATGAAATATCTCCGTACTTCCACTGCTTGGTATGTCCAGCTGCATGTGCTCCGTGTGAATCCGTTCAATTCGTGTCTCTCCGACACTCCTCGGCTTCTTGGGAGGGTTGGAAGCTCAGCAAATTAGATTTCAGATCTGCCATCAGATGGGACGTTTTTGAGCTTTATTGGCTAATAGTGCTGTCAATCATCTAGCTAGTGAAAATCGGAGAAAGGGGGGCTGAGATACAGCCCTGAACAGAGAGAGTGGGCTGAATCTGAAGCAGTATGTGACCATAAAATGACCATAAAAAGGGCTTAGAAAGAGCTTAAAACACTCAAAAAAAGCCCAATCTTCTGTCTTTTGATTCATTGAACATCAGGAGTGATACATAGAAGTGATATAGAGTGTTTTTTAATTTAAAAAATATTTTTTTATTCAAATATTGGAATATTTAATCAGTTTTTTAATTTTATATGCTCTATATTTTATAAATGTTCCACTGTATCTATGTATAACGGTGTATAGAGAGCCTTTATCAGTTGTTATAAGAGCTGGGAATATTTTAAATCTTGGATTTCCATAATTTCCAAAAAACAATATCCTGAAATTGCTGTTTTTCCAGGGTGAGCTTTAGAATTTTCCAAGTTGTGCTGTGTTCCATCCTTATCTTATGTTAACCTGTAACATGTATACTGATATTTCCACGACCTTTCACATCTCAAAAATATATTAAAAATATATATATATATTTTTTAATTTAATTATACACTCAATTAGGTATTTCTTATCTTTTTTCGAGCTGAGGCCTGCAAATAGGCCTCGTTTTTAAAAGGTTTTAATATAAATCTCACTATATCATGATAATTATCATTATTAACTTCATAATTATACATAAAGTTAATTAGTTCCTGACATATTGATTATTATTGTTTCGTACATAAAATGTGTCTGTTTGTTACGTATCTGCCGGTAGTTAAATACGTAAGTCACATTGAAAAATTATAGTAAAAGTGAACCCTGACTTGTTTTGTCACAGGGCACAAACAGCCGTCTCCTGGGTGAAAGTCCTGTGTTTGTTTGACACATCAAACCTGCACTACATGGACTTCCTCATGCATAATCTATTATGCATTATGCATTAGTTGATCTGACCTAATAATAATGAAATGGATGGTTAGTTGAAAGCCCGGTGTGGCTCATAGAGATGCTAAAGGGTGCCTGGGTGCGTCAGTATCAGACACCGAGGGGCACTGACCAAGTGTCAGGATTTGAGGAGTTGGGAGTGAGACATGTTGGATAGTACACTTCACTGATTATTGGTGTAGGCTGCCCAGCTGATGTTTACTAATGTGTAATAATGGTTAAAAGCTACTGTGCACCGATCTCACTTTTAGTCCCGATACCAATATTTGAACTTTGTGTGTCGGCCGATCTG